>NC_041393.1:595623450-595657662 GCF_002162155.2 Triticum dicoccoides
TGGGGAGTGTTTTCGGGGCGGGCGGGGCGGTGCACCGCTGGCCGCGAGCGGCGGGGGGCTGCTGTTTGGCCGGTGGTGGCTGGCGGCTCAGGGGGGTGGAGGTTGAAGATGAACTGCGGGCCCTAGATTTCGTATCCAACGGCTGCAAAATCGACTGACCAGAGATGAAAAAGTCAGTCGACCGACGTGTAGCCTGACCTTGCTAGTGCGTTCAGTTTCGACAGCAAAATTCAGTTTCGACAGCAAAATTCAGTTTGGACAGTTAGGTTCAGTTTCGACAGTTAAGTTCAGAGATGAGCCGCTGATGTATTTTACATCTAGCACTTTGTGATTATGTATTTTACGTCATGTATTGGAGATGCTATTAGAATTCCACTCAGGTTAACGTTGTTCGTTGTCTCTCTTGTCCTGCTTCAGCCTCGGCGTTTTACAACTCACCGGAGCTGCTCCAACGACGAAACCCTCCATCACAGCGGAGCAGTACCTCGGGCTCCATCTCCAGACGCCTAAGATCTTCTTCCCCTCCTCTGACAGCAAAGTCAGCCGGAGCATCCTCACCAGCCAACCCAATCACGCTGAGATCGACATGACTTCGCCAAAGAGGTTGCACACTTGTTGCATCTCTTTTTTACTCTACATGTTATATATATTGTCCACTGAGCGCTCGTAGTAACGGGAAATATGATTATTTTATCCTACTATATGACAAGTAGTGAGGTACCAGGCAACTTCGCTATCCGTGATGGACTCTCTTGAATGCCATCATTATTTATCTCTGCGTGTTTGAGCTGTGCATTTGTCAATGGGCCTAGGAGTTGAGCTAGTATGGCAGTGGCCTGGGTCCAAAGTAATAGAAGTAGCACAAAAACATTTTTTTTGGTGTAGGATTTTCCTTGCTCAAGCCTGCCTACTAGAATCGCCAGTGCTTGAAAGGAAAAGTGAATGAAAAACATAGGAATTGGAAAGTTTCATATGGTACTACTTTTCATGAATTTGGTGCAAAGGAATGGAGCGAAGGAAAACTGTAGGATTTCTTCCTTCAGTGCCTCCTTGAAAGAAAAACCATAGGAATTCTAATTTCCACTTCTCCTCCTTTTCATATTCCTATTCATCAAGCACAAGACTAAGAGATAGTAGCATAATAGCATTATAACCGTACATTTTCTTGTGGTTTGACTTAATCTCACCATGCTTTTTTGCATCCTGTGATCTCCCAATTGTTGTGAATCAAACACCCAGATTGGCAGAATCCTGTGTTTTTAAATTCTCTGTTTTGCACGTGCATTCCTATCATATTCCTGTCTATTTCCTATCCCTACATTGTTAGAATCCTCAAATTTAAACAAGCCCTTACTCAATTACTTCCGTTACAGATATGTGTCAAAGAAAACCTTGTGTGGTTTGTCCTGCTCCTGTGGCGCTGTGTTCCACCCCAGCTCAGCTGCTCCAATGATGGAAGGGTTCACCACAGCAGGGATCCACTCTCCAGATCTTCTTCCCCGCCTCAGATCTTCTTCCCCGCCACCGACAGCCACGACAACTGCATTACCATCATCAACTGAGCAGATGACCTTGAGGACTACACGGGTCCGCAAGAGAGGTCGCACTCTTCCGTGTCTGCTTATGTTATGCGTCACTTAATATGATGACATGCTATATTATCGTCGTGTTCACCTATTAGACTCCGAGTCAAGTCCAAACTAATGCCGAAACTTGAGTTTTTAAATGGTTGTGGGGTACATATTGGGGCAGCAATCAGTACTATCTGTCTACTATCTGGTTAATCTCTGGTGTCTACTATGAGTTTCATGTTGGGTGCAAACAAACATTAAAGGAGCCATTATCTGTATTTTTTAACTAAAGCTATTATCTGCCTGCTATCATTGGTTTTGGGTCTATCCACAGTTTGCTACCATCACTCTGGATTTGTGCATGCACTCCTTACATAATCTCACTATGCTTTATTCCTATGCATGCCAGTTATTGTACACAATGGAACTAATCATGTAGAGCAAAAGAGACGAGCCTTGCGTGGCAATAAAATTTCATGCAGACGTCATTCCATGGTGGGCGCAAAGGAAGCCCCCCCTCCACCCATTTCGGATCGTAGTCAAGAGGAAGATAATTGTTCTGAGGGGGATTCGGAAGGAGAAGACCACTCCTATTTACCCCATGAGGTCTTTGCTCGAACTTGGCATGCTGATGTTGGTAATATCATGCATATGGTGCCTTGCATTGCTTACTGTATACATTAAAGATGTCATCTACTTAGTTTAGACATGCTTTGTGTCAATGCCATCTGTTTTGTTTCTTTATCGTATATGTGAATCATGCAATGCCATCTTGTCTAACCAAGCATCATATATGTGAATTTTGCAATGCCACCCTGGTTAGCCAGCCATCTTATATCTGAATTATATCATGCCATCATTTTTTTATTATGTGTTAAATTTGTCAACAATTTTAGTACATTCAATTACTCTTCCTGTGCATCAGCCATTCGGCACGGTCATGGAAAAATCTAGAGTGGAAACAAGGTCTTCAGAGTAGACAATGCTATCCGACGAAGCACATGTCTTGCTGGTTACCGATAGCTCCTCAGAGGAGGATTCAGAGACAGATGACCAGTCATATTTCCCCCCTGAGGTGCATGCCCTAACTTGGCAGGGTTATGTTACTCATATCGTGTGTATGGTATCTTGCATTGCTATGTCATTTGCTTAGTTTAGACATGCTTTGTGTGAATGCCACATGTTTAGTGTCTAATTACCATATATGTGAATTTGCAATGCCATCTTGTTGCAAGACATTATATATGTGAATTATGCAATGTTATCTTGTTGCAAGGCATTATGTATGTGAATTATGCAATGCCATGCTGTTTAGGCAAGCGTCATATATGTGAATTATATCATGTCGTCCTTTTTTTGTATTTCTCATTGCTTTTGTCGACAATGTTTGTATATTCAACTGCTCTTCCTGTGCATCAGCCATTTGAATTGGTGATGGAGAAATCTGGAGTGAAAACAAGGTCTTCAGAGCAGACAATGCTACCTGCTGAAGCAGATATCTTGCTGGTTACAGATAGCTCTTCAGAGGAGGATTCAGAGGCAGATGACCAGTCCTATTATCCCCCTGAGGTGTATGCTCAAACTTGGCAGAGTTATATTACTCATATAATGCATATATTGTATTGCAATGCTTATTTTTTACATCATATACACAATATTGAATGCCATCTCCTTAGTTGACACATCATATATGCAATTGCCCTCTGCTCACTTCCTTAGTATATAAATCATATATTTGAATTATGTCATGCCATGATGCTTACATAGACAACATGTATCTGAATTATGGCATGCCAACCCATTTTCTAAAGACATAATATAGTTATATCATCTCATCCTGTTTACATAGTCATCATATTTTAAATTATGTCATTCTATCCGTGAATTATATCATGCCATCATGTTTCCATCGACGGCATGTTTGTGATTTATGGCATGCCAACCACTTTAATAGACACATCGTATAGTTATATCATGTCACCCTGTTTACATAGTCATCATATTTTGAAGTATGTCATCCTATCATGTTTAGTTAGCCATCATACATGTGAAATTGTGTCATGCTATCCTGTTTAATTAGCCATCATATATGTGAAATTATGTCCTGCTATTCTGTTTGCTTAGACAACATAAATGTGAATTATTTCATGCCATGTTTTCTTCCCTACTATCCATTGCACCTGTCTATCTTACAATGTCTGTACATTCAATTACTTTTCTTGTTTATCAGCCATTTCAATTGGAGGGAGTGATGGCAGTATCTGTGGGAGTAAAAACACGGTCTTCTGAAAAGATCGTGCTACCTGTCGATGCAGATAGAACCACGGTTGTACTTGCCCAAGAATCAGCCCCACCACACATAACCCACACTCATGCAGATTGTACCCCTACCCAGTTGGACAGAGAACCAGCTACACCCCTTCTAACCCCAGCCCCAGCAGATAGACACCCAGTTCCCATTGACACAGCACCGTCTCCACCACAGAGCACCCAAACACGAGCAGTTAGTAAGGCAACTGCAGTGCCCAAATCACGAGGACCACCACTCCGAACCCGAAGTCAACGCTTAAAGCAAAAGAAGAATTGTTCTCGGGTCAGGTTCCATAGCTATGGTTCATACTACTTTGCTCTTGCATCACTGTATTTACTGATACCAACCAATTTCAAATTTGAAGGATGCAATTGAAACTCCAATGGTGCAACAGGTATGTTTTAAACCTGTTTCTTCAACGTGTTTGGCTGTTTGCTGTTGTAACTTGCTCTATGTTGATTTCAGTTTCAATTGAATAAACAGTTATGTTCTCATGCCATGCACATTACTCCCTCCGTTCCTAAATATAAGTCTTTGTAGAGATTTCACTATGAACCACATACGGATGTATATAGATGCATTCTAAGTGTAGATTCATCCATTTTGTTCCGTATGTAGTCCGCCTAGTGGAATCTCTACAAAGACTTATATTTAGGAACGAAGGGAGTACAAGTGTTGTTATTGCTGTGTAGTTTCCCACACTTATATTCTGTCTATGCTGCTTTGTCTTAAATAGATATGATTCGAACTGTATCTATCTTGATTTGGCAACATAAACTAGAATGATATAGACCATACAGTGACCATACTACATAGATATATGTTTGTTTCATGTTGTTATCCTGTCCACCTTACTACTGAACTGGTTTACCAAAATGAGTTTCATATACTACATTGTAAACCTGAGATGTGTTTGTTTGTTTCCCTTTTAGAACGCGGATAAAATATTGGAGAAGAGTACCCTGTTATGCAATGGTAAAGGAAGTAATGCAGATAAGGTTCAAGATAGTGAGACATCCCTGTTGGTCTCCAAGAAAGCTGATAAAAACTATATTGAGGACACTGAGACAACCCCAAAGTCCTATCTTGATGTAGTGTTCGAGTTACTGGCTACCACTGCTGGCACCAGCTCTTCGAAGTCGTTACCTGAATCAGTTCGGCTTCTTGAGTCTCAACTTCAAGTTGAAAGACATCGATCAGATGTTATGCGACAGGAAGCCGAAGGACTGAGGAAGTCCCTGCAGAATTCAGATGCATACTTTCTGGTGCAACAGCAGGCGCTGGAGGACTTAAGCGCCAAACAAGAGAAAGTTAATAAGCTTGCTAAGCATCTTGCCAGCATTATGGATACCCAGGATATTGTTTCTTGAGCTCTTCTGAAGTGGTTTCAGTTCTGGACTTGTTTTGCTGCGGCGTTTATATGCTGCTGTGTTCCCTATATTTGCACTGGTGGCGAACTTTGATGCCCAGTGGATGTAATATGTGTAATAGCCGTGATAGCCTAGTGTAAGTTGCATGCTTATTTATTTCCTTGTTGTCTTGTTTATTTGTTTGCTTGTAGTCAGTACAGTTCTTTTTCTGCGGTTTGCTAGTGGCTGCAACAACCTATTTTTTTAAACTAGGCCACAATAACCATGGGCTAATATTTACTGTAGTGACACTGCACCTACGGGGCGTATAAACAGTGGGCCTTCCACAGGCCGTAGAAACAATGGGCCTTCTACGGGCCGCAGAAACAATGGGCCTTCTATGGGCCGTATCATCAATGGGCCTTATACGGGCAGTATGATCGATTGGCCAAACATGGGCCAATAACAGGCCGCATTATGGCCGTAAACGGGCTAGAGTTGGAATTGCCCGTTCATGGGCCGACCATAACGGGCCATAGTTAATAGGCCGTATTTCATGATGCTATGAAAATGGCCCAACGTGTTAATGGACCACAAACGGGCCGACTGTGACCACGGGCTGAATTTGGCCCACAAGCAGAAAATGACAGTACGGGCCGTAAGTAAATGAATGCTGGAAATGAGCCCAAGAATAAATGGGCTCTGAGAAGGCCGAAAGATAACATGGGCTGGAAATGGCCCAACGGAATAACGGGCCCTTAATGGGTATAAAGTGATACGCTGTTCATTACGGGCCAGTTTCACCACGGGCCGTTAATGGGTGTAAAGTAATACACTGTTCATTACGGGCCAGTTTCACCACGGGTCGTTAATAGGCCAAGAGTTACATAGGGCCTCATATAGGCCGAAAGACGTCATGGGCCATACATGGGCCAGAAGTGAAAACGGGCTGGAATCATATTGGGTGGCCCAGATGACGCTACTGGGCCTAATTCAGATAGGGCGTAACGGGCCTTGGGTTAGCGGGCTGTAAATGGACTATATGCGAACAGGTCGTTAACAGGCTTTACATGGGCCGGCCCGCCACCTTTTAACTAAGTCAAATGGGCCGGCCTTTTCACAGGAATGGGCCTCTGTTGGGCCGTGCCACGTGTCGACGTATCATAGGCGCCTTCTGTCCAATGAGTGGATGACATTTGTCCCAGCGATGAGCCGACACGTGTTTCCTCCAGCCAATGATGATTTTACACGTGGAAAAACCCCATTGGTCGAGGCTGTTAACGGGTTATCGGATCCAAAACCCGACCCGATAGCTTAACGGCGTTCCGTTATGGTGGATGCCACGTGTCGGTCACCCTTGACGAAAGCACTTCTGTGACGCGCGATTTATTGTCATGGAAGTGGACACTTCCGTGATGATAATTTTGGTAATGTCATGGAACACTTCTACGATAGCACAGGTATGACTATCTTGATTCTGTCATAAATTTGTCATGGATGTACATGCATGACAAAAAACGCGACCTACTGTGACAAACACGTATCATCGCGGAAGTGTATTTTTTTTGTAGTGCTTAGCTGAAACTCTCACAAATGTTCATAACATACGTTTGCCGTCTTGGCCGTTAACTGACTTGTGGGGCCACATTGGACTCTGTTGACTGTGGCTGTGGCTTCGCTGGTTGGGCTGTGTTTGTGTTCATAGGATGGGCCCGTTAGTTTGTTGGTAATAAATTTAAAAAGCCTGCTATCGATGGATGCAGCCTGCTATGCATGCCTGACTTTGGCATCGATGTAGCCTGCTATGCATGCGAACACCGCCACGCACACATCTAGTGACCTAGACCTAAACGCATGCATGCACGCCAACACGCACACATCGATCCATGCCGCACGGTTGCCGGTGGATTCAGTCGCTTCGCAGCATCGTTTCACGCGTCGCGGGCATACGTGCCGGTGGCAGAAGGGGCAGGCTGCATGCACGCTCGCGTCCATATGTCGAGGCATCGGTTCACGCCGCACGGCTGCCGCTCGATTCAGTTGTGGGAGGCAGACAACTGCCAACGCAGAGCACGCAAAAGGGGGAGGCAGGCAGCCGCCAACGCAGAGCATGCAAAGCACGCTCACTTTGATTCACGTTCACACATTGATGATCGCATCGGTTCACACACACACTGAGTCACGATCTACGCTGTTTGCGCGTGTACCCACTTCGTCTCCCTCGGCTATTAAAACTGCCCTCCATTGCCTCTTCTTCTACAGATCCATCTGCGCCTCCTACTTCTTTTCTTCCCCCAAAAGCCAAAGCCGTTCAACTCAGCGAAGAGTTCAAGATGCAGTACAATGGGCCGATGTTCCAAGAGCCGCCCACCATGCCGGAACGGCGGTACCCCGCCAACGTCGTCGTCGAGGCATCGCTCTGCGTGTGGGCGTTCTCATGCTGGAGGGGTAGCACTGAGCTTGCACGGGGGTTCCTCCGTGTGAGCTTCCACCACCTCCCAGCGGGCTCGCCGCCCATGTTCAACCTTGTGGAGCAGCGTCCCCACGCCGATGCTCCAGTGGTAGGGCTCATCGTCCACTTCACCAACAGCTTCGATGCCTACTACCTGCTCGGCAAGGTGTATTGGTGTGGGTGCGAGTTCATCGCATTCACCACCTATAACATCTTCACCGACTTCGAGAGCGTCTTCCCCGCTCGCAACCGCATGCACAGCCTCCCGTACTACCTCGACGATAACGGCCTTGAGGAGGAACAGTACTGAAGCCGGCGGCGAAGAAGACGGTGAAGCCTGCAGTTAAGGTGAAGACGACAGTGAAGACATGGCGGTGTTGCCCTAGCTACCCTATCTACTATGTAGTGTGAGTTTTGTGTGTGTGTTGCCCGACCTAGCTACCCTATCTATGCATGTAAGGTTAATTATTATTATCTATGTAAGAACTTATGTTGCCCTAGCAATTGGTGTGTCGTGTTATATGTAAGAACTTATGTTGCCCTAGCAACCCTATCTAAGTTAAGTTATGTGTGTTATATTAATGCTTTGTTATGTTTGTATTTTGTTTGTCCCAAGTTTAGACACGGCTAATTGATGTGGGCAAAATTAACCAAACTAACTAAAAATGATGTGTTTATAGATGCCTTCTAAAAATAAGAACATATTGTACACGGCTTTGGTTTGGGAGCTCTGTATTTTTAGGAATTCCAAGAATACTTTGGTTTCCAGAAATATTGAAGTATCAAATACTTTGAGATGTTTGGCTTCAGTCAAAAGTGTAGTTTTATATACTTTAATATGTAGAAAACTACACTATTTTTGAAGTATATAAAAAAGAGGGTTTGAATTCTTTTTGCAATACTGAAGTATTGGTTCGCTAGGCATAATAATACTGCGGTTTGCAAATACTTTGATTCTAAAATTACTTCACCGCCAAACTAAGCCAGGTTGTGAGCAAGCAAAACAAAAGCACATACGTTGAATAGAAATCAAATCAAAAAAATTCAGCTGCTTGAAAAAATCAATCAGAAACAAAAAAGAACAAAGCAATCGTTCCTAAACAAAAAAATAAACATCGCTTGTTTCTGGGCCTCATTTATCCTTTGTGGGCCTATTGCAGCTTGATTTTCTTTGGGCCCGTGAAGTAGGTTTTTTTTCTAGCAGAACTGACGAACTCGAGGACAAAAGTTTGGCAAGTGCGAGAGAGAAGAGATGAACTTGATGTATATCCCTTGTGCTGCTCAAGTGCGAGAGAGAAGAGATGAACTTGATGTATATCCCTTGATCCAACACTCGAGGTTATTAGCTAACCAAATAATCCTATCGCTGAACTAGTAGTTGTCTTCTGCCGAAACTGAAAGTGTCAAAACATAACAGTAAACTGCATACATTCAGAGATCGACAGTTGCACTAAACAGAGTTGCATTTGAGATAAACAGACTTGGATTGATAAATGGCAACAACATTAGACAAACATCTCTAACAAGAGATGGCCATCAAGTAAAAAATTCCTAGAGCAAGTATTCCTAAAGTTATCAGATTGGATTGCTTCTTCAACTCAATCAACTGCTTGAAGTTCTTGTTCATCTTCTTCAATTCCATCTTCAGTTCGACATCTACCACCATTGGGTATTCCGGACGTGCTGCTGCTGCCGGAGCGGCACTATCATGGGGCAGATTGAACTCGTGGATTGCATTCCCCCTCGAATCCAGCAAGCCCAACCCTTGAAGCCTCTGGATGTAATCATCCATCCACTCGAAATGGTGGCATTTCTTCACGATCTGAAAATGAAATCACGTAACCTAAATCCCAAATCTAACAGATTTTTTTGAGAAATTAGAGATAAAGGATGCGAGGAAAACTCAGATCTAACCTGCCCCTCCGGCTTGCTCTCGCATTTGACGAACTCGCGCCCAAAGTTCCCATTCTTCTCCTCCTTCAAAGTCAATCGCTTCAGTAGCGCAGTCCATGGGCAGTCAGTGCATGGAGTCATCGGCACTGGACCATACACCGGCCACATGGAACAGGGGGCTGACAAGGAGGTCGACATATCGCCGGAGAGGAAGAAACAGAGGAATTTCTCGAGAGGAAGAAGAACGAGAAGATGGGGAAAGGAACAGAGGAACTGCTCGAGATCTGCTTGATGCCTTTGTCTATCAGATGGAGAAGAGGAGAAGGGGAAGCTATATTGACGATTTGCCACATTGTATTTAGCAGTTTGAATATTTGAACCAACTCATAACACTGACATGTGGTGGTCATGTGCGAAGAATACAATTTCATATGTAAAGTGGGGTAGATTGTAAAAGGGAGTGCAGTAGCCAATCAGGATGCGTCACGCGGATCGCGCATGCCTGACCCCACATCTGACGGGTGGTTTTTGGCGCTTGGTAGGATCCGACGGCGGACGTTCGACGCTAGTGTTTGGAGCATTTCTGCGGGGTTATGAGCCAGTCAACGGGGTTATTAGGGTTTGACCAGATTTCAAATGGCCATAACTAAATTAGAAAAAATCGCAAAAATATAAAAAAACGTAGTTCATCCGTTCATGAGACCTAGTTACCATAAAAAAAATATAAACTCGATATAGAGGCGTTTTTTTTTTGAAAAATCATTTTTTGAAGTGATCTGTCGAAATGAAGTTCAAATGTTTTTAAAAAATTCAAAAAAATCAAAATGTTGTAATTCTTGCGCACATAGCCGTCATATGTGCCAAGGGTATGAGAAAAAAATATAAACTTTGTGTAGGTCATTTTCATGAAAAAAGGCTTCACACAAATGAGTTATCACCTATGAACATGTTTAGAGTTTGTAGAATGGGGAGAGAGGGTTTAGGGTTTGAAAAAAAATCAAAATAATTCAAAAAAATCAGAAAAATCTCCATAGCTTCAATTTCGAGTGAATAAGAAGGATCTGAACTTATCTTTTCATTTTCATATCTAAAATGTGTTATTTGACGGTTTTGAATTAAACGCATATTTTTTCAAAAAAATGTAGTAACATGAATATTAATCAATAAATAGTGAGACTTCGTTTTTACCCTATATATATGGAACAAGTGTTAATAAAAATATATATGGCTCATTTAGACAAGGTCAAAAAAACTTGATTTCCCTAGCTTTCGAGCTCGTTTCTAGCACATTTCTCATTCAGACTGTTCACCTATGAATATTGGACTTCAAATGCTCGATCAAATACACCACACAGAACAATGAACCTCCAATGTTCAACTTCAACTTTGGCTCGAATCCAAATTTTAGGCCAAATTCAAATCTTGATTTAAATTCAAATTTTGATGGAAATTTGAATTCTGACTCAAAGTAGAAGCAACATTATTACAACTAATAAGTTTTCACAGTATCTCAAATCTAGCAAGTTTGAAGATGCCAACATCTTAATACAAATCTACCAAGTTTTGAGCGATCGACTCGCCCTCAAATTGACAACACAAACATTTTCCAACAACTTAATTCAAATTTTCGACCTGCTCCTTGTGTTTGCAGCTGGCTTCACCGTTTTGCTCCTAGTTTCCCTAGTTGAGATGCTCTTTTCTTTCAGACTCTTGTTCCTTTTGATCTTTACTTGGCGTTTTTGCCGTGGAGGTGCTGATGGAGTAGTTCCACTCGCCGAGCACTTGACGACCATTTGACGGTCATCTATGGGTTCAGTAATCTTTAAAGGCACAATTGGAAAAATTACCCCCTCCTCTTCCTCTCTTATAGCTTCAAAACCATCAAAGGCCATGGTTTCAAAATCTTCTGCTTCTTCATCTCTTGGCCTTCTCTCCCTAGAGCTGGTAAATAAAATTATAAGCCATAGGCAAAAAAGAGAACAAATGCAAACAAAAGGGTAGCTGCATTCTACAAATGCAAACACATACCAAGATGCTTCATTTGCTATTGCATTCTCCACTACTTCAATTGCTGCTGCATTCTCCACTACATCTTCAATCTCCATTGCTACAGCATTCTCCTCTGCATCTTCAGTCTCCATTGTTGTTGCATTCTCCTCAGCATTGGCTGCTGTCCATCTTTCCTCCTCTCCAAATGATGCATCCACTGCATTGGTACAAAGCCTAGCAATATGCCCAAGAACTCCACATTTTTGCAAGCACGCTTCTTTGGTAGACGACCCTCCTCACCTGCTCTAATCCTCTGGTTCCTTGGTCTTCCTGGTGGTCTAGTAATCACAGGAGCATGGAGTTTGAACCCTGGATCTACTTGTTGGAAATATGCCCTAGAGGCAATAATAAAAGTATTATTATATTTCATTGTTCATGATAATTGTCTTTTATTCATGCTATAACTGTATTATCCGGAAATCGTAATACACGTGTGAATACTTAGACCACACTATGTCCCTGGTAAGCCTCTAGTTGACCAGCTCGTTGTGATCAACAGATAGTCATGGTTTCCTGACTATGGACATTGGATGTCGTTGATAACGGGATCACATCATTAGGAGAATGATGTGATGGACAAGACCCAATCCTAAGCATAGCATAAAAGATCGTGTAGTTCGTTTTGCTAGAGCTTTGCAAGTGTCAAGTATCTCTTCCTTCGACCATGAGATCGTGTAACTCCCGGATACCGTAAGAGTGCCTTGGGTGTATCAAACGTCACAACGTAACTGGGTGACTATAAAGGTGCATTACAGGTATCTCCGAAAGTAGCTGTTGGGTTGACACGGATCGAGACTGGGATTTGTCACTCCGTATGACGGAGAGGTATCTCTGGGCCCACTCGGTAATGCATCATCATATTGAGCTCAATGTGACCAAGGTGTTGGACACGGGATCATGTATTATGGTACGAGTAAAGTGACTTGCCGGTAACGAGACTGAACAAGGTATTGGGATACCGACGATCGAGTCTCGGGCAAGTAACGTACCGATTGATAAAGGGAATTGCATACAGGGTTTGATCGAATCCTCGACATAGTGGTTCATCCGATGACAACATCAAGGAGCATGTGGGAGCCATCATGGGTATCCAGATCCCGCTGATGGTTATTGACTGAGAGCGTCTCGGTCATGTCTGCATGTCTCCCGAACCCGTAGGGTCTACACACTTAAGGTTCGGTGACGCTAGGGTTATGAAGATATGTATATGCAGAAACCCGAATGTTGTTCGGAGTCCCGGATGAGATCCCGGACGTCACGAGGAGTTCCGGAATGGTCCGGAGGTAAAGAATTATATATAGGAAGTGCTATTTCGGGCATCGGGACAAGTTTCGGGGTTATCGGTATTGTACCGGGACCACCGGAAGGGTCCCGGGGGTCCACCGGGTGGGGCCACCTGTCCCGGGGGGCCACATGGGCTGTAGGGGGTGCGCCTTGGCCATCATGGTCCAAGGGCACCAGCCCCTATAGGCCCATGCGCCTAGGGTTTCCCCCTAGGAGGAGTCCTAGTGGTGGAAGGCACCCCTAGGTGCCTTGGGGGGGAGGGAAACCTCCCCTAGGCCGCCGCCCCCCTAGTAGATCTCATCTACTAGGGCCGGCGCCCCCCCTTGGCACCCCTATATATAGTGGGGGAGAGGAGGGACTTCATACACCAGCCCTTGGCGCCTCCACCTCCCCCCGTTACGTCTCTCCCTCGTAGTCTCGACGAAGCCCTGCTGCTGTGACGCCCTGCATCCACCACCACGCCGTCGTGCTGCTGGATCTTCATCAACCTCTCCTTCCCCCTTGCTGGATCAAGAAGGAGGAGACGTCACCCGTCCCGTACGTGTGTTGAACGCGGAGGTGCCGTCCGTTCGGCGCTGGTCATCGGTGATTTGGATCACGTCGAGTACGACTACATCATCACCTTGCAAGCTTCCGCACGCGATCTACAAGTGGTATGTAGATGCAAACTCTCTCCCTAGACTCGTTGCTTAGATGAACTCATAGATGGATCTTGGTGAAACCGTAGGAAAAAATTTAATTTTCTGCAACGTTCCCCATCAGTGGCATCATGAGCTAGGTCTATGCGTAGTTCTCTTTGCACGAGTAGAACACAACTTTGTTGTGGGCGTGGATTTTGTCATCTTACTTGCCTCTACTAGTCTTTTCTTGCTCAATGGTATTGTGGGATGAAGCGGCCCGGACCAACCTTACACGTACGCTTACGTGAGACCGGTTCCACCGACTGACATGCACAAGTTGCATAAGGTGGCTGGCGGGTGTCTGTCTCTCCCACCTTAGTTGGAGCGGAATCGATGAACAGGGCCCTTATGAAGGGTAAATAGAAGTTGACAAAATCACGTTGTGGTGATTCGTAGGTAAGAAAACGTTCTTGCTAGAACCCAATTGCAGCCACGTAAAAGATGCAACAACAATTAGAGGACGTCTAACTTGTTTTTGCAGCGATTGATCATGTGATGTGATATGGCCAGAAGTTGTGATGAATGGTGAATTGTGATGTATGAGATCATGTTCTTTGTAATAGGATTCACGACTTGCATGTCGATGAGTATGACAACCGGCAGGAGCCATAGGAGTTGTCATTATTTTTTGTATGACCTGCGTGTCATTGAATAACGTCATGTAAACTACTTTACTTTATTGCTAAACGTTAGTCATAGAAGTAGAAGTAGTCGTTGGCGTGACAACTTCATGAAGACACGATGATGGAGATCATGATGATGGAGATCATGGTGTCAAGCCGGTGACAAGATGATCATGGAGCCCCGAAGATGAAGATCAATGGAGCTATATGATATTGGCCATATCATGTCACAACTATATAATTGCATGTGATGTTTATTATGTATTATGCATCTTGTTTACATAGGACGACGGTAGTAAATAAGATGATCCCTTATAAAATTTCAAGAAGTGTTCTCCCCTAACTGTGCACCGTTGCTACAGTTCGTCGTTTCTAAGCACCACGTGATGATCGGGTGTGATGGATTCTTACGTTCACATACAACGGGTGTAAGACAGTTTTACACAGCGAAAACACTTAGGGTTAACTTGACGAGCCTAGCATGTGCAGACATGGCCTCAGAACACGGAGACCGAAAGGTCGAACACGAATCGTATAGAAGATACGATCAACATGAAAATGTTCACCGACGATGACTAGTCCGTCTCACGTGATGATCGAACACGGGCTAGTCGACTCGGATCGTGTAACACTTAGATGACTAAAGGGATGTCTAATCTAAGTGGGAGTTCATAATTTGATTAGAACTTTAATATCATGAACTTAGTCTAAAACCTTTGCAAATATGTCTTGTAGATCAATGGCCAACGCTAATGTCAACATGAACTTCAACACGGTCCTAGAGAAAACCAAGCTGAAAGATGATGGCAGCAACTATACGGACTGGGTCCGGAACCTGAGGATCATCCTCATAGCTGCCAGGAAACAATATGTCCTAGAAGGACCGCTAGGTGACGCTCCCGTCCCAGAGAACCAAGACGTTATGAATGCTTGGCAGTCTCGCGCTGATGATTACTCCCTCGTTCAGTGCGGCATGCTTTACATCTTAGAACCGGGGCTCCAAAAGCGTTTTGAGCATCACGGAGCATATGAGATGTTCGAAGAGCTGAAACTAGTTTTCCAAGCTCATGCCTGGGTCGAGAGATATGATGTCTCCGACAAGTTCTACAGTTGTAAGATGGAGGAAAACAGTTCTGTCAGTGAGCACATCCTGAAGATGTCTGGGTTGCACAACCGTATGACCCAGCTGAACATTAACCTCCCAGATGAGGCGGTCATTGACAGAATCCTCCAGTCGCTCCCACCAAGCTACAAGAGCTTTGTGATGAACTACAACATGCAGGGAATGGAAAAGACCATTCCTGAAGTGTTCTCGATGCTGAAGTCAGCAGAGGCTGAAATCAAGAAAGAACATCAAGTGTTGATGGTCAATAAGACCACTAAGTTCAAGAAGGGCAAGGGTAAGAAGAACTTCAAGAAGGACGGCAAAGATGTTGCCGCGCCTGGTAAGCCAGTTACCGGGAAGAAGTCAAAGAATGGACCCAAGCCTGAGACTGAGTGCTTTTATTGCAAGGGAAGGGTCACTGGAAGCGGAACTGCCCCAAATACTTAGCGGATAAGAAGGCCGGCAACACCAAAGGTATATTTGATATACATGTGATTGATGTGTACCTTACCAGTACTCGTAGTAACTCCTGGGTATTTGATACCGGTGCCGTTGCTCATATTTGTAACTCACAGCAGGAGCTGCGGAATAAACGGAGACTGGCGAAGGACGAGGTGACGATGCGCGTCGGGAATGGTTCCAGAGTCGATGTGATCGCCGTCGGCACGCTGCCTCTACATTTACCTACGGGATTAGTTTTGAACCTTAATAATTGTTATTTAGTGCCAAGTTTGAGCATGAACATTGTATCTGGATCTCGTTTAATACGAGATGGCTACTCATTTAAGTCTGAGAATAATGGTTGTTCGATTTATATGAGATATATGTTTTATGGTCATGCTCCGATGGTCAATGGTTTATTCTTAATGAATCTCGAGCGTAATATTACACATGTTCATAGTGTAGATGCCAAAAGATTTAAAGTTGATAACGATAGTCCCACATACTTGTGGCACTGCCGCCTTGGTCACATTGGTGTCAAGCGCATGAAGAAGCTCCATGCCGATGGACTTTTAGAGTCTCTTGATTATGAATCGTTTGACACGTGCGAACCATGCCTCTTGGGCAAAATGACCAAGACTCCGTTCTCCGGAACAATGGAGCGAGCAACCAACTTGTTGGAAATCATACATACCGATGTGTGCGGTCCAATGAGCGTTGAGGCTCGCGGAGGATATCGTTATGTTCTCACTCTCACAGATGACTTGAGTAGATATGGATATGTCTACTTAATGAAACACAAGTCTGAGACCTTTGAAAAGTTCAAGGAATTTCAGAATGAGGTGGAGAATCAACGTGACCGAAAGATAAAATTCTTACGATCAGATCGTGGAGGAGAATACTTAAGTCACGAATTTGGTACACACTTAAAGAAATGTGGAATCGTTTCACAGCTCACGCCGCCTGGAACACCTCAGCGAAACGGTGTGTCCGAACGTCGTAATCGCACTCTATTGGATATGGTGCGGTCTATGATGTCTCTTACCGATTTACCGCTATCATTTTGGGGATACGCTCTAGAGACAGCTACATTCACTTTAAATAGGGCACCGTCTAAATCCGTTGAGACGACACCGTATGAATTATGGTTTGGAAAGAAACCTAAGCTGTCGTTTCTAAAAGTTTGGGGATGCAAAGCTTATGTCAAGAAACTTCAACCTGAAAAGCTCGAACCCAAGTCGGAAAAATGCGTATTCATAGGATACCCTAAGGAAACTGTAGGGTATACCTTCTACTTAAGATCCGAAGGCAAGATCTTTGTTGCCAAGAACGGATGCTTTCTGGAAAAAGAGTTTCTCTCGAAAGAAGTAAGTGGGAGGAAAGTAGAACTCGATGAAGTACTACCTCTTGAGCGGGATAGTGACGCAGCACAGGAAACCGTTCCTGTGATGCCCACACCAACTGAAGAGGAAAACCATGATAATGATCAAGGTACTTCGGATCAAGTTACTGCTGAACTTCGTAGGTCCACAAGGACACGTTCCGCACCAGAGTGGTACGGTAACCCTGTCCTGGAAATCATGTTGTTAGACAACAATGAACCTTCGAACTATGAAGAAGCAATGGCGGGCCCGGATTCCAACAAATGGCTTGAAGCCATGAAATCCGAGATAGAATCCATGTATGAAAACAAAGTATGGACTTTGACAGACTTGCCCGATGATCGGCGAGCGATAGAAAACAAATGGATCTTTAAGAAGAAGACGGACGCGGATGGTAATGTTACCATCTATAAAGCTCGACTTGTCGCTAAGGGTTATCGACAGGTTCAAGGGATTGACTACGACGAGACATTCTCTCCCGTAGCGAAGCTAAAGTCCGTCCGAATCATGTTAGCAATTGCCGCATACTATGATTATGAGATATGGCAGATGGACGTCAAAACAGCATTCCTTAACGGGCATCTTAAGGAAGAACTGTATATGATGCAGCCGGAAGGTTTTGTCGATCCTCGGAATGCTGACAAAGTATGCAAGCTCCAGCGATCCATTTATGGACTGGTGCAAGCATCTCGGAGTTGGAACATTCGCTTTGATGAGATGATCAAAGCGTTTGGGTTTATGCAGATTTATGGAGAAGCCTGCGTTTACAAGAAAGTGAGTGGGAGCTCTGTAGCATTTCTCATATTATATGTAGATGACATACTCTTGATGGGAAATGATATAGATTTTCTGGACAGCATTAAGGCCTACTTGAATAAGTGTTTTTCAATGAAGGACCTTGGAGAAGCTGCTTATATATTAGGCATCAAGATCTATAGAGATAGATCGAGACGCCTCATAAGTCTTTCACAAAGCACATACCTTGATAAGATTTTGAAGAGATTCAGAATGGATCAGTCCAAGAAGGGGTTCTTGCCTATGTTACAAGGTGTGAGACTGAGCTCAGCTCAGTCACCGACCACGGAAAAAGATAAAGAAGAGATGAGTGTCATCCCCTATGCTTCAGCCATAGGATCTATTATGTATGCCATGCTGTGTACCAGACCCGATGTAAACCTTGCCGTAAGTTTGGTAGCAAGATACCAAAGTAATCCCGGCAAGGAACACTGGACAGCGGTCAAGAATATCCTGAAGTACCTGAAAAGGACAAAGGACATGTTTCTCGTTTATGGAGGAGACGAAGAGCTCGTCGTAAAGGGTTACGTCGACGCTAGCTTCGACTCAGATCTGGATGACTCTAAGTCACAAACCGGATACGTGTATATGTTGAATGGTGGAGCAGTAAGCTGGTGCAGCTGCAAGCAGAGCGTCGTGGCGGGATCTACGTGTGAAGTGGAGTACATGGCAGCCTCGGAGGCAGCACATGAAGTGATTTGGGTGAAGGAGTTCATCACCGACCTAGGAGTCATACCCAATGCGTCGGGGCCGATCAAACTCTTCTGTGACAACACTGGAGCTATTGCCCTCGCAAAGGAGCCCAGGTTTCACAAGAAGACCAGGCACATCAAGCATCGTTTCAACTCCATCCGTGAAAATGTTCAAGATGGAGACATAGAGATTTGCAAAGTGCACACGGATCTGAATGTCGCAGATCCGCTGACTAAACCTCTCTCGCGTGCAAAACATGATCAACACCAGAACTCTATGGGTGTTCGATTCATCACAATGTAACTAGATTGGTGACTCTAGTGCAAGTGGGAGACTGTTGGAAATATGCCCTAGAGGCAATAATAAAAGTATTATTATATTTCATTGTTCATGATAATTGTCTTTTATTCATGCTATAACTGTATTATCCGGAAATCGTAATACACGTGTGAATACTTAGACCACACTATGTCCCTGGTAAGCCTCTAGTTGACCAGCTCGTTGTGATCAACAGATAGTCATGGTTTCCTGAATATGGACATTGGATGTCGTTGATAACGGGATCACATCATTAGGAGAATGATGTGATGGACAAGACCCAATCCTAAGCATAGCATAAAAGATCGTGTAGTTCGTTTTGCTAGAGCTTTGCAAGTGTCAAGTATCTCTTCCTTTGACCATGAGATCGTGTAACTCCCGGATACCGTAAGAGTGCCTTGGGTGTATCAAACGTCACAACGTAACTGGGTGACTATAAAGGTGCATTACAGGTATCTCCGAAAGTAGCTGTTGGGTTGACACGGATCGAGACTGGGATTTATCACTCCGTATGACGGAGAGGTATCTCTGGGCCCACTCAGTAATGCATCATCATATTGAGCTCAATGTGACCAAGGTGTTGGACACGGGATCATGTATTACGGTACGAGTAAAGTGACTTGCCGGTAACGAGACTGAACAAGGTATTGGGATACCGACGATCGAGTCTCGGGCAAGTAACGTACCGATTGATAAAGGGAATTGCATACAGGGTTTGATCGAATCCTCGACATAGTGGTTCATCCGATGACAACATCGAGGAGCATGTGGGAGCCATCATGGGTATCCAGATCCCGCTGATGGTTATTGACTGAGAGCGTCTCGGTCATGTCTGCATGTCTCCCGAACCCGTAGGGTCTACACACTTAAGGTTCGGTGACGCTAGGGTTATGAAGATATGTATATGCAGAAACCCGAATGTTGTTCGGAGTCCTGGATGAGATCCCGGATGTCACGAGGAGTTCCGGAATGGTCCGGAGGTAAAGAATTATATATAGGAAGTGCTATTTCGGGCATCGGGACAAGTTTCGGGGTTATCGGTATTGTACCGGGACCACCGGAAGGGTCCCGGGGGTCCACCGGGTGGGGCCACCTGTCCCGGGGGGCCACATGGGCTGTAGGGGGTGCGCCTTGGCCATCATGGGCCAAGGGCACCAGCCCCTATAGGCCCATGCGCCTAGGGTTTCCCCCTAGGAGGAGTCCTAGTGGTGGAAGGCACCCCTAGGTGCCTTGGGGGGGAGGGAAACCTCCCCTAGGCCGCCGCCCCCCTAGTAGATCTCATCTACTAGGGCCGGCGCCCCCCCCCTTGGCACCCCTATATATAGTGGGGGAGAGGAGGGACTTCATACACCAGCCCCTGGTGCCTCCACCTCCCCCCGTTACGTCTCTCCCTCGTAGTCTCAGCGAAGCCCTGCTGCTGTGACGCCCTGCATCCACCACCACGCCGTCGTGCTGCTGGATCTTCATCAACCTCTCCTTCCCCCTTGCTGGATCAAGAAGGAGGAGACGTCTCCCGTCCCGTACGTGTGTTGAACGCGGAGGTGCCGTCCGTTCGGCGCTGGTCATCGGTGATTTGGATCACGTCGAGTACGACTACATCATCACCTTGCAAGCTTCCGCACGCGATCTACAAGTGGTATGTAGATGCAAACTCTCTCCCTAGACTCGTTGCTTAGATGAACTCATAGATGGATCTTGGTGAAACCGTAGGAAAAATTTAAATTTTCTGCAACGTTCCCCATCACTACTATGTTCCATTGATCTTTCCCCAAGAGTGCAGGCACATTGTCAGCATAAGCAGCCATAAATTTGGCAACAGAGAAATACTCAGAGCAATATTGATTAACTTCACCATCTGCACCCCCGATAATGGTCATCAGATGTAGGGCATGTATGCATGGCTTCCCACGGATCTGCCATTGCCTACAAGTACATTCTCTAGTACTTAGGTTCACAGGATACCTCCATACCCTATTTTTAGTGTTAGTATAGGTAACCTCTCCCTCATATGTACCAGATCGAATACATTTCATCTTCAGTCCTCTTGCCTTCAAGTGCAATGCCTTAATCAGTGATGGGAGAGTTTGATGACCAACATATTGTCTTTCTGCAATTCTTTTGCGAAGAGCCATCTTTATCGTGATCATCTGCCTCATCTTGTCAAATGCTTGCCACAACAAGAGCCCTTTCACTGACTTGAACTTTGAATTGAAGCATTCTGCAAGGTTACTGGTCACATAATCTACTTTGTAGATTTTGTTGAAGTTGCTTCTTGACCACACCTTGGCATGATGTGCATCCATGTACTCCTTCACAAGAGGATTTTGAGCATACAACACTCTCTAATGGTGTTCATGCTTCCTCTTGCTGCATGTGTATGATGCTGGCTATAAGTTCTCATCATAAACTTTACCTTTGAACTTCTTTTTGAAATTATGCGCTAGGTGTCGCGTACATTCCCTATGCTCCACTCCAGGGAATACAATTTCTACTGCACTCTCTAAACCCTTGCAAGCAACTGTGTGTATAGCTAAACCTAGGGGTGTGCCTATAATGTTCTGCAACTGCTGCAGAAACCAAACCCAACTTTCCTCAGACTCTGCCTCCACCACACCAAATGCAACTGGGAATAGCCAGTTGTGTCCATCAATTGCAGAAGCTGCTACTAGCTGTCCTCTCCATCTTCCAGTCAAATGTGTAGCATCTACAGCCAAATAGGGCATGCAACCATCTAGAAACCCCTGCCAGCAAGCCTTGAAACAAACAAAAGCCCTTCTGAAGCACTCCTTCTCAAATGACTTTCCTTTTATTTTGAATGGAACTGTATGCTTGTCAATCTCTACAACACTCCCTGGACTTGCCATCTCCACTTTAGCTTTGAAAGTGTAAAGCAGCTGAAAACTGTCATTCCATTGACCATTAATTCTGTCAAGAGCCTTTTCCCTAGCATTGAAAATTCTCATGTAAGGAATTTCTATCTTGTACTTCTAAAAAAGCTTCCCATGGAGTGCTGTTGGACCAAGTCCAGGTTCTTCTCTCAGCCAATCCAATATAGCATCTGCCACCCACCTAGTTTTTGCTAGCTTGGTTTTGGCCTTCCCCCCTCCCCCTCCAGGTGGACAGGTGTGCTTGTGTGGGTTTTTCTTTATCTGAAACAAAATAAAAGGGTAAAAAATAGTTAAGAAACCTTACTCAATGATCTGAAACTAAATTATTAACTGAACTTGGATTACCTGAATATATTTGCTCTTTCTCATACGAGATGCATGCAACTTCCACCTACACCTAGGATATGGACAAAAAACTGTAAACCTTGCAGGCTCACTCCTTTTAATCTTATAGGTGTTTTCAGATATAATGCACCATGTTGTCACTGCATTCTGACAGTCCACCATTGATTGGAAAATGGTACCTACACTAAGCTCGGGTTTTTCCCTGTTCCACTCAATTGTCAGCATGTCATCACCATCGTATTCATCCTCGATTAAGATGTCCATGTTCTCCACCTTCTCTTCATCGTCAGTGTCATCAAACCTAGCTTCGCTGATGGGCTCCTCCATATATTCATCATCCACTGCTTGCTGACTAGCTACATCGAATAGTTCAGGAAACATCATCTTGTCTTCATCATCATTTGTAGGCACTGCCTCGTCAGGTTCTGCATCTTCTTCTACACCAACTGCAGAAGGTACACGAGAAGCAGCAGCTGAATCGGAACCAGAATTGGCAGCAGGCATGTTGTGGCTCCATGAACCACTTGCTTTACTTGGTGTCGACCTACAAGGAGTGTCGGGGTGCTGGCTATTAGCACAGACAGATGATGTCTGAACTCCCTTCCCCTTCGCCCATTCTGCGCATGGATGAAGCTCGTCGATTTGGAGTTTACCGAATCGGCAGCCAGCAAATCCCAGCAAAAAGCAACGGCATATGATCGTTGCAAGTTAGTGGGAGAAATCTTTGCTCTTCACTGCTAAAGTAATTCAGTTCAACAGCATTAGCATCACTCCAGGGATAGGTGTTTCGCAGCTCAGCTCGCAAATCTTTGAAAGATATGATGATTTCTACCACTTTGGGATAGAAAAATGATGAAATCAAATGTGGTTTAGTACCACGCAGCACACTAGTTTCCATTCTAATCGCCAGCCGGAAAGCCAGCGCGGAATCAATCCTATTTTGTTGAAACAAAGGCTTCAGTTAGTCGGGTAAAATCGAGCACAAATTCAAACGATTCAAGCAAACAGAAGTCAAATATGGCCTACAATACGACTTAGAACGTCAATTCGAGAGGAAACGATACTTACCCAGGTTTAATCCATGAATTATCTGCCGCGAGTTCGACCCAATCCTCTCCATGGTCGACTGCATTCTGGGCGTCCTCACTCAACATCGCTATGTAATACCAGATGGGGAGGTGGGCTATATCTGGCGGAGACGCGGCGTCGCCAACGAACGAAATAGGGGCATAGGGTGGAGGAAACAACTACGGTGGACGCAGCACGATGCCGGTGAAGGGGTTGGGGCGGCACGGTGCGGTGCGTCCTATCTAGATCTGTTTCAGATTCAGACAAGCTGCCCAATACGTGTCTCCTTGCGGTCCCACCCATCAGCAAGCAACGGTCAGACGAAGACTCGGCCCCACTCGTCAGCAATTAACGGTCAATGGACGGTCAAGATGGCAAACGCCCCTTATGAGCATTTGTGAGAGTTTCAGCTAAGGAAGAGGGGAAAAGTGAGCAAAAGTTTGGAGCATGGGGAAAAGTGAGCACAACTAAGGAACCAGGGGCACTAATTTAAATATCCCAAGAAGCTAAGGTTCCGTTATCATTAAATTTGCATGAAAAGGGAAAGTGTGGAGCCTTCATCCTAGAGCAATAATTATAATCATATCTCAAGCATAGATCCCGAGCATACTAATGCAACATAGAAATTTGATCCCATAGTAGTTTCCCTTTTTGTGTCAAGCGATAATCCCTAAAGTATTCACGTTGATCCAACGTTACTCCCATAACATAGTTGAATGTGGTTTTCTCTGGATTATTAAAGTAGTACATAATATCTTTCACATAACGATCATCGATGGTTTTAGGAGGTTCCCCATCTCCATGAGCAGCAAGTACACCTAATTTTTTTGGTATTTCATGTTCCATATCCATAACTAATGATAAAGAACAACTAAGAACAGCAAATAAAAATTACTCAGTGATAAAGCAAACAAGCACACACGACAATATTCATCCCACGCTATGACTCCCCGGCAACGGCGCCAGAAAAAGGTCTTGATAACCGGCAAGTATACGGGATAGTTGTAGCCTCTTTTGATAAGTAAGAGTGTCGAACCCAAAAAGGAGCTAAAGGTAGAACAAATACTCTCTCAAGTCCTATCGGCCACTGATACGACTCTATGCACGCTTGACGTTCGCTTTACCTAGAACAAGTATGAAACTAGAGGTACTTTGTAGGTGTGATAGGATAGGTTTGCAAGATAATAAAGAACACGTAAATAAAAAGTAGGGGCTGTTTAGATAAAGATGCAATAAAGTAAATATAGCGAGTGTGGAAAAGTGGTGGTAGGAGTTTTAAAATTGTCCCTAAGCAATTGACTACTTTACTAGACCGATAGCAAGTTTTATGTGGGAGAGGCCACTTCTAGCATGTTATCCCTGACTTGGAATTCTATGCACTTATGATTGGAACTATTAGCAAGCATCCGCAACTACTAACGTTCATTAAGGTAAAACCCAACCATAGCATTAAGATATATTGGTCCCCCTTCAATCCCGTATGCATCAATTTCTATGCTAGGTTGAAGCTTCTATCACTCTAGCCCTCCAATACATAGTCCTATCAACATACAACTAACCCTATCGTGTGATCCAAGCGTGCGCTCATATGATGGGCACCAAAGGACAGCAACATAACCACAAGTAAATTAAACCAATCATAGCAATTCATCAATCACCGATAGGACAACGAAAATCTACTCAGACATCATAGGATGGCAACACATCATTGGATAATAATATGAAGCATAAAGCACCATGTTCAAGTAGAGGGTACAGCGGGTTGCAGGAGAGTGGACCGCTATAGATAGAGGGGGGAAGGTGATGGACATGTTGGTGAAGATGGCGGAGGTGTTGGTGAAGATCGCGGTGATGATGATGGCCCTTGGCGGCGGTCCGGCACCACCGGAAGCAAGGGGGAGAGAGCTCCCCTTCTTCTTCTTCTTCTTCCTTGACCTTCTCCCTAGATGGGAGAAGGGTTTCCCCTCTGGTCCTTGGCTCCCATGTCTTGGGAGGGGCGAGAGCCCCTCCGAGATTGGATCTATCTCTCTGTCTCTCTCTGTTTCTGCGTTCCCAAATTCTGCCCCTTCACTGTTTCTTTTATATCCAGAGATCCGTAACTCCGATTGGGGTGAATCTTTCTCCCAGATTTTTCTCATAAAATTAGCTTTCTTGCGGAAAAAGAAGAGCGTCAACCTCCTTACGGGTGGCCCACGAGGGTGCCAAGCGCGCCCAATGGGGAGGGCGCGCCCCCTGTCTCATGGCCACCTCGGACACCATTTCGTGTTGATTCTTCCTCCGGAAAATCCCAAATATTCCAAAAATATTCTCCATCCGTTTTTATCCCATTTGGATTCCACTTGATATGGGTTTCCTGCAAAACATAAAACATGCAACAAACAGGAACTGGCGCTGGGCACTGGATCAATATGTTAGTCCCAAAAATAGTATAAAAAGTTGCCAAAAGTATATGAAAGTTGAAGAATATTGGCATGGAACAATCAAAAATTATAGATACGACGGATACGTATCACTCACCTTCATCACCTCCATCTGTCCGATGGTGGAAGCTCGTGGCGACGCCGGTGCAGTGGCCGGAGATATAGTGGAGCTGCAGGGCGCGGTGATCGCGGATGAAGTGAAGGACGTTGGCGGTGTCCACGGTATTGCGGGGAAACCCGTAACCGCTACGGATGTGGAGGAGGAGGTGGCGGGCTCCGCCTCAGTGCTGCCAGAGCAGAAGGTGACAGCGTCGAGCGGCGCAGTCCATCCCGTTACCCCCGATGCGCAGCCTCGCAAGGAGCAGGAGGTATTTGCACTTACTTGTTAGTTACAATATTTAGGATATTAGCTTGTAGAGTTAGTTCATTGGTTAGATTGTGATTCATACGGTAGTATAGATGGTTAGAGTAGTTGGTTTGACGGATGGGTCGGGGTTTTTTGTATGGGGGGATGTGGGTTTTTGTACTAGGGTTTTTTGGATTACATTCTTTGCAAAAATGATAGATAGATCTGTATGAGAGATAGGGATCTTTGTTCTTCAATGCTACACAGATGTATGCTATTAGATTTGTTTTTAATGCTACACAGATTGAGGTTTTTAATGCTACGGACATGCATGCATGCTTATTAGATTTGGGGTCCCTATTAGATTTGTTTTTTGAATGCTACTCAGATTGGGGTTTTGAATGTCATATGCCCAAATGGAATTCATTGATTAAGAAGTTATTTGATTCATTAGTATATAAATTTTTCCACAATATGTAGTTATATTAGCTCTGTTGTTCGATATGTGTGCATGGCAATGGAAAATGCAAATAGAATCATAGTATATTGGCCCTATGATCAATGTGACATGTGTGCATATCTAAATTTTCAATTGGCTTCTGTATTTACTAGTGATGGATGTAATTGTATATTCAGGAGGATAATGGTTGGGGGAAAAAGAGGAAGCTGGCCCTTACTGGGTTCGACCCATACAATCAGTATAGTGACGATGAAGAATATGAGGTAAGCCTACTTGAAATTTAGTTTATTCATTTAGTTCCTTTGCCATGGTGCATGTGAATCTATAATGTACTAATGTAATTCATTCATGTGTGTAGTATGATTCTGGAGAAGATGTGTACAAGGGCAACGTCGCGTCCTTTATAGCGAAGGAGGTGGAGAAGATCAAGGCCAAGGGAGTTGCTTTGTTATACAACCGCAAGATCAAGAAGTGGCACTGCCCCTACTGCACCACCAAGACAAAGCCAAAGGATGGCCGCTTCGATCACCTTGTGTCTCATGCAGAGGATGTAGCGATTCACGGGGAGGACTACATGATCAGGGGGCAGCATGCTGCCCTCATGAAGGCCCTGACTCCGACATGATGTGATGATGTGATGAGCTGAATGTGACAGCATGTTATCTTTATCTTTTGGGTTAGTTTTGGTAAACTGAATGTGGTTGTTAATGATGTGATGAACTGAATCTATGGTAGCAATGTATTATGCTATCTATATTTGTCTGTCCTTAAATTTGCATGTGGTGTATGGTTAGTTCTGTTTAGATGTTGTGAGCTATAAGTTTAGGTGTTGCAATGATCACACTTGTTGTTTCATTGTTACTTCACTGATCAGACATGTTGCTTTTTCTCACTAGTTTAGGTGCTGCAATGATCACACATGTTGTTTCAGTGTTGCTTCACTCATCAGACATGTTGCTTTTTCACTGATCATAAAGAAGTATTATCCTAATTATTTGTCTCATGTTTATTAATCAAGTGCATTCGATAGGATAGTATAAATTCAAACAAATGCAAAAAAACCTTTGCAAACTATCTATGTTTGTGTAGGAGATCGTGTGTGCAAAATTTGAGGTGATTTAGAGGTCAAAGAAATTTGAATTTGAGAAATGTGCTCCCAATGAGCTCCGAGGTTAGGGTAAACTGCCCCATTTGTAATCAAGTTTTTTTGGACTTACTCTAAATGAGCCAAATGTTTTTTATTAACACCTATTCAATCTATACAGTGTAGATTCGAAGTCTCCCTATTTTTTGAATTAATCTTCATATTTTTACATTTTCTTTTGAAAAAATATGCTTTAATATAAAAACTATTAAAAACACATTTAAAATATGAAAATGGAAAACTAAGTTCAGATCCTTCTTATTCACTTTGAAATAAAGCTTTGGTGATTTTTTTGCTTTTTAATTTTTTTTCAAAAACAGAAGGTAAACCTACCTCCTCTCCTTGAACTCTATGAAATGTTGTACATGATAGCTCATATGTGTGAAGATTTTTTCATGAAAATGACCATAGACCAAGTTTATGATTTTTGGTTGATAACATGTCACATAAGACAACATTGTGCGCAGGTTATATATTTTTTCATTTTTTTAAATTAATGGTGCTCATTTGACCTCGATCGTGCCAGTAGGATTTTTTTATATGAAAATGACCATAGACCAACTTTAATATTTTTCCTCGTTAGTGTGTCTTATAAAACATTGAACGGTGAAGTTTCACATTTTTTTCGATTTTTTAAAGTTAGTTATGCTCAGTCAATGCCTTGGATACCCCATTGACCAGTTCAAACCCCCTCTAAACCCGACGGGGTTTGCCTAACCCTAGCTCCGAACGTCAGCTGTCCAATCATACCCTGCCGCCAAGTGACAGCCCTCAGATGTGGTCTTCTAGAAGGAATTCGCTGGGCAGGCTGCGTGTAGGCTCCGTGTCGTTGGATCACATGGACGGCTCCGCATCGTTGGATCGTGGGGCGATCCGCGAGAGGCGGTCCTGTTGGTTGGGCTGCTCGCCCACCACTGACTCCGTGAAAAAAAACGTTCTTGGGCCCAAAAGGAAACAAAGCTCTGGTTGGTCCGTCGAATTACATCATTTTTTTTGCATCGTTTGCTCTATTTTTTAACGTGTTGGCTTTGTTTTTTTTTTGCATTGTTTCAAATTACACAATAATTGACATGTTGGCTCTATTTTGAACATGTTGGCTTAATTTTTTTTGCATCTCGCTCAATACAAATGCAAAATGACCAAATTTATAAGGGACAAATTTATTTTTATCATGCAAAATGGCCATAAACTATTCAAAAATTGTCTCCTTTTGTTCATATAATATTTAGGGACCCTAATATATATGACCACAAATTCCCACGCGTGCAATTAGCTTCATTTTCTTCTTCTTTTCAAACCACGGTTTCCTAGGCTTGTACACTCCCGATGCTATAGTGGGTGTGAAAACGGGCTACTTCACATTTTACCCTGTTATTGCCACGGTGAAATAACACGTAGCTCTATGGCTATTTAAGCCACCCTCTACCTCATCCATCCCTCATCCATCTCCCATCCTCTCTACCATCTGCCCTTCTTGCTCTTCGACCCCTTCTCCTTCTTCTGCACATCCCCCGGCCATGTAGTACACCGTACCAACCTACCGCTTCCCACCCACCGTGCCGGAGAGGCTCTACCCTCCTGGCGTGTACGTTGAGCGCACACTACATGTGTGGGCGATATCAAGGTGGAGGACCGCAAGGAACTTTACCGAGTTCTTCCTCGCGTCCAGCTACCTCCACCTCCCGTGGGGATCTCCAAGGATGTTCCGTGTCGAGGAGGTCATCCAAAATGGGGTGGTGGTTGCTCTCCTTGCCCACTTCACCAACACATTCGACGCCTTCTACCTCCTCGGCCGGGTGTTTTGGTGTGGCTGTGAGTTCATCTATTTCACCACCCACAACATGTTCACGGAGTACAACAACAGCTTACCCAACGCATCGCGCATGCACACTCTTCCGTACCCCATCGACAACGTATCGGAGGAGCAGTGAAGGGCGCCCGGAGGAGGAGCGAGGTGGAGAAGGTGGCAGCTAGGGTTCTAAACCCTCTATCTTTTTTTAGTCTATGTTATGTTAAGTTGTAGGGATTGAACTATGTTGGAGATGCTACGGGCTTGTTGGCCCTTTTATTAAGTTCTATTATTAAGTTTTCTATCTATTCTATTATTATCCCTAAGTTCTTCCTAGTTTGAACTATGTGATCGTGCTATGGGCTTGTTGGCCCTATCTACATATTTGTTGATTGTTTTCTTACAGAGCTCGCTTTGTTAGTAACCACCTAGTGCATGCAGCCACAACGAACCCTTCTCTTTTTTTACACAAGACACAAAAATGTAGCCACCTAGCTAGAAGAGAGGAACTAGCGGCAGTGACTGTTGCTGCATCCGTGGTGGCTATCATGCAAGAAAGCTGCCCGATCGGTGCATCGTGGCGGCACGCATCGGCGCATGCAGGCTTGGTCAGCACATGCAGGCTCGGTCGGCGCATCGTGGCGGCACGCATAGACGCATGCAGGCAGGCTTTGCTGGGTGCATGCATAGCAGGCTTCTATCGTGGCGGTGCATGCAGGCATTTAATGCAAGGGACGGCCCAATGAAACCACGACCCAATAGTCCAACAACAACACCGTCCAATGCGGCCCCACTTGTCATGTCCAACGGACGACACAGTCCAGCGCGGCCCCACTCATCAGAGTTAACGGTCAAGCCATTGACCCGGCGGCAACGTCCGTTGTGACCAGTTCTGAGGGTTTCGGGCAAGGGAGTGGGGAGAAGTGAGAAAAAGTTAAGAGCGCGGGGATGAATGAGTAGAGCTAAGGAACCAGGGGCACAGATGTAAAAAACCCATAAATAAAGCATGCTCCGACTTCATCACATAACGGTTCACCATACGTGCATGCTACGGGAATCACAAACTTCAACACAAGTATTTCTACAATCCACAACTACTCACTAGCATGACTCTAATATCACCATCCTCATATCTCAAAACAATCATAAGGAATCAAACTTCTCATAGTATTCAATGCACTTTATATGAAAGTTTTTATTATATCCCTCTTGGATGCCTATCATATTAGGACTAAATTCATAACCAAAGCAAATTACCATGCTGCTTAAGACTCTCAAAATAATATTAGTGAAGCATGAGAGTTCATCAATTTCTTCAAAATAAAACCATCGTCGTGCTCTAAAATGATATAAGTAAAGCACTAGAGCAAATGACAAACTACTCCAAAAGATATAAGTGAAGATCAATGAGTAGCCGAATAATTATGTAACTATGTGAAGACTCTCTAACATTTAAGAATTTCATATCTTAATATTTTATTCAAACAGCAAGAAAAATAAAATAAAATAAAATGACGCCCCAAGCAAAACCCATATCATGTGGTGAATAAAAATATAGCTCCAAGTAAGGTTACCGATGAACCAAGACGAAAGAGGGGATGCCATCCGAGGCATCCCCAACATTAGATGCTTGGTTGTCCTTGAAAATTACCTTGGGGTGCCTTGTGCATCCCCAAGCTTAGGCTCTTGCCACTCCTTATTCCATAGTCCATCGAAACTTCACGCAAAACTTGAAAACTTCACAACACAAAACTCAACAGAAAACTCGTAAGCTCCGTTAGTACAAGAAAATAAAATCACCACTTTTGGTACTATTGTGAACTCATTATTTATTTATATTGGTGTTAAATCTACTTTATTCCAATTTCTCCATGGTTCATACCTTCCGATACTAGTCATAGATTCATCAAAATAAGCAAACAACACATAGTAAATAGATTCTGTCAAAAACAGAACAGTTTGTAGTAATCTGGAAACTTTACATACTTCTGTAACTCAAAAAATTCCGAAAAATTACGACAAAATAGACAATTTGTATATAAATATTGTGTAATAAATTCAGATCAAAATCACGTCCTAGTGAAATTGCAAAATTCCTGGACTGGTAGCAAAAGTTTCTGTTTTTGCACAGAATCAAGTCAACCATCATCCACACTATCCCAAAGGCTTTACTTGGCACTTTATTGAAACAAAAGCTATAAAAATGATTAATACAGTAGCCTAACCATGTGGACACACAAAAACAGTAGGGTTAAATGTTGGGTTGTCTCCTGACAAGCGCTTTTCTTTAATGCCTTTTTAGCTATGCATGATGATATCAATGATGCTCACATAAAAGATAAGAATTGAAACATAATGGGAGCATCATGAAGCATATGACTAACACATTTAAGTCTAACCCACTTCCTATGCCTAGGGATTTTGTGAGCAAACAACTTATGGGAATAACAATCAACTAGCACAGGAAGGCAAAACAAGCATAACTTCAAGATTTTCAACACATAGAGATGAAACTTGATATTATTGCAATTCATAAAAGCATATATTCCTCCCTCATAATAAGTTTCATTAGCATCATGAATGAATTCAACAATATAACCATCACATAAAGCATTACTTTCATGATCTACAAGCATACAAATTTTATTACTCTCCATATAAGCAAAACTCTTCTCATTTGGAATAGTGGGAGTATACTTAACAAAATAACTATCATGTGAGGCATAATCCAATTGAAAATTAAAATCAATATGACAAGTTTAATGGTTATCATTCTTCTTAATAGCATACATGTCATCACAATAATCATCATAGATAGCAACTTTGTTCTCATAATCAATTAGAGCCTCTTCTAAAATAGTGGATTCATCACTAAATAAAGTCATGACCTCTCCAAATCCACTTTCATAATTATCACAATAAGATTCAACACCCTCCAAAATAGTGGGATCATTACTTCCTAAAGTTGACACTCTTCCAAACCCACTTTCATCAATATAATCATCAAAAATAGGAGGCATGCTATCATCATAATATATTTTCTCATCAAAACTTGGGGGACAAAAAATATCATCTTCATCAAACATAGCATCCCCAAGCTTGTGGCTTTGTATATCATTAGCATCATGGATATTCAAGGAATTCATACTACAACATTGCAATCATGCTCATCATACAAAGATTTTATGTCAAACATTTTATAGACTTCTTCTTCTAACACTTGAGCACAATTTTCCTTTCAATCATTTTCACGAAAGACATTAAAAAGATGAAACATATGAGGAAACCTTGATTCAATTTTTTTTGTAATTTTCTTTTATAAACTAAACTAGTGATAAAACTAGAAACTAAAAGACTCGATTGAAAGATCTAAAGATATGCCTTCAAGAACTAACCTCCCCAGCAACGGCGCCAGAAAAGAGCTTATTGTCTACTACGCAACCTTCTTCTTGTAGACTCATGTTGGGCCTCCAAGCGCAGAGTTTTGTAGGACAGTAGCAAATTTTCCTCAAATGGATGACTTAAGGTTTATCAATCCATGGGAAGCCTTGGATGAAGATGGTCTCTCTCAAACAACATTGCAACCAAATAAAAAAGAGTCTCTTGTGTCCCAAACACATCCAATACAATGGTAAATTGTATAGGTGCACTAGTTCGGCGAAGAGATGGTGATACAGTGTAATATGGATGGTAGATATAGGTTTCTGTAATAGGAAAATATAAAAACAGCAAGGTAGCAAGTAACGAAAGTGAGCGAAAACGGTATTGCAATGCTTGGAAACAAGGCCTAGGGTTCATACTTTCACTAGTGCAAGTTCTCTCAACAATGATAACATAATTGGATCATATAACAATCCCTCAACGTGCAACAAAGAGTCACTCCAAAGTCACTAATAGTGGAGAACAAACGAAGAGATTATTGTAGGGTACGAAACCACCTCAAAGTTATTCTTTTTGATCGATCTATTGGCCTATTCCTATAAGTATCACAAACAGTGCTAGATTTTGTACTAAAATAACACCTTAAGACACACATCAACCAAAACCCTAATGTCACCTAGATACTCCAATGTCACCACAAGTATCTGCGGGTTTGATTATAGATATGCATCACACACACTACTGGAAACAGCTTCTTTGCCGTCCGCCATGGCATACGGCAAAGGCATAGATCCCGGACGGCAAACATCTTTATCGTCCACCAGCAGGCGGCAAACTTTCCATATGAACAGGTGCCAGCAAAGCCTTCTTTGTCGTCCGCTTCCACGAAACATACGGCAAAGGATTGTGCCATCTGCCATCTGAGGCCAACAGATGACAAAGACAACGGACGATAGTGGGGTGGTGTCAGAGTCGTTAGGGGGTTAACGGCGCTCTTTGCCGTCCGCCAGCAGACGGCAAAGAGCTCAATTAGGCCAGCACTGGGAAGCTGCCACGTGGCAAGATATGTCGTCCGCCAGCAGACGGCAAAGATTCAAAGGTCTTTGTCGTCCGCCAGCGGACGACAAACAGTCCAAATAGGCAGCCAGTGTTCCCAGGTTCTACAGGTAGCTGCCACGTGTCCTCTTTATCGTCCGCTAGCAGACGGCAAAGAGGCTATATATCCCCTGTTTTCATTTATATCCATTTAATTTCACTGGAATTCACACACAGATATACATATATATATATATATATATATATACATATATGTATATGTATATGTATATATATATATATATATATATATATATATTCACAGGCACAGCAGACATATGATGTATCCAACACATAGCTCCATCCATGACAACATATATACATACATAA
>NC_041393.1:595657801-595662047 GCF_002162155.2 Triticum dicoccoides
TACATACATAAGAAACACAGTTTCATCCATACATCTTACACTACTATCACAATGTTCATCCAACACATTGTTCCATGCATCCATATAACAAGTTCCACATTATTCTTCGATAAAAACAAAAATAAGAACAGAGAAACAAGCACTTCATCCATGCAAGCTTCCACATAGTGAATTAAATCTGCAAAATGGGAAACAAGAAAGTTAGAAGAAGAAGAGGAAGAAAACTAGAAGAAGAAGAAGAAGAAGAAGAAGAAGAAGGAGAAGAAGACTAGAAGAAGAAGAAGAAGAAGTAGTAGAATAAGTAGAACACTTCTACTTCTTCTTCTTTTCTTCCTCTTCCTTGATTTTCTTCATCTTATTATGTCATTTGCGGACTAAATAGGCTAAATTATGTCATAAATAGACTAAATAGGCTAAATAATAAGAAAAATGACATTTTTTAGCTAACATAGCAAATTATGCCATTTTTACCTAACTAAGCTTATTGTGTCATTTTAGAGGACAACAAGCTAAGTATATGACATTTATAAGGTTAGCAAGGTTATGATGCCATTTACGAATAAAAACAAGTAAGAGGAGGAAAAGAAGAAGAAGAAGAAGAAGAAGAAGAAGAAGAAGAAGAAGAAGAAAAGAAGAAGAAGAAGAAGAAGAAGAAAAGAAGAAGAAGAAGAAGAAGAAGAAGAAGAAGAACTTCTTCTTCTTCTTCTTTTCTTCCTATTCCTTCTTTCCTTCCTCTTCCTTGATTTTCTTCATCTTATTATGTCATTTGTGGACTAAATAGGCTAAATTATGTCATAAATGGACTAAACAGGCTAAATAAGAAGAAAAATACCGTTATCACGGAGGTATAGGAATGGTCGGGGTTGCGGCATTGGCAGACGGAGGTGAAGGACCGGTCGGGGTTCCGGCATTGGCAGATGCAGAAGGATTGGTCGATGCTTGTCGGGAGCCATGCTGAACCAAAGATCATTTCCAATAATGTCTCATTAGCATGATGCAAACTAAAATGTGAATAGTGGTAACTAAGGACCATTCAAATCAAACTCACCGTGACCGCCGGAGCAATCTGGTGCATCGGTAGAGGGGCCTGACCGTTTTTCTCGCACATGGTCTGCACATTTGGTTCTCACGAGTCAGTCATATTAGTTAGTAATGCGAACATTACGTGCATGATTGGGCTAATATGCACAAGAAACGTACCACGATGAGCTCGTATAGGGCTCGGTGAGACGCCTCGTTCCGGTTCCTCTCCTCCTCCAACAACTTAGCCGTCCTCTCCTCCCTCTCCCTCTCCCTCTCTGCTGCCTCCCTTTTTGCCTCCTCCAAAAGCGCCTGGGTCTTCAATCTCTCTTTCTCGACCGCTGCCTGCAACACAGCACTCCTCGTTAGCATTGTAATCATAGACGGATGCACACACAATGTAATGGAGGAAAGGTCAGAGAGTCCGTATAACTAACCATCACGGCGAGCTCCGCGGGCCATGCATGAGGCGTTATCTCAGGATTAGAGCTACTCAAGCGCTTCTTGATCTGCGGGAGAGTCTTAGGACAACTATCAGTCCATCAGCAATGGCTTGAGAGCCATGGGACCTCCCGCCACCAGATATCATCACCAGCTCTGTATCAAAAGGATCCTGGCTCGGGTTAAAGTCCTCCCCTTTCCTCGTCTTCCCCTCATCTTTGTACTTCACAAGCTTGTGGTGGGAGGAGATGTTGGTGAAGTTCTCTGGATGATCTAGGTCAGACTCCGTGAATGCCTTGGCCTTCTTGGATGGGGCCATATGGGCCATTCCATAGAGGTCGAACAGAGTTGGCATAGGCTTCATGTGGTACTGCACCTGAGAGAGAGGAACAAAATATTAGTTAATTAGGGCTCAAGCTAGCATTAAGAATGATATTACTATGTAAATAGGTCATTTTGGAGCTAGGAAAGGTTATTATGTCATTTTTGAGGAAAATAAGCTAAGTTTAGGTCATTTTCGAGGTAACCAAGATTATTATGCCATTTTTGACCAAAGTATGCTAATTATGTCATTATTGAGCTATCCAAGGAATTTATGCTATTTTTTAGCTAACTATAACATATTTAGGCATTCTATAGAGCTGTCTAAGGTTATTATGTCATTTTAGAGCTAATTATGTCATAAATGAACTAGCTAAGATTAGTTTAGGTCGTTATTGAGCTATTGAAGGTAGTTATGCCATTTTCTAATTAACTAAAGCATATGAAGTCATTTTATAGAGCTATCTAAAGGTTATTATGTCATTTTAGAGCTCAATATGTCATAAATGAACTATCCAAGGTAGTTATGCCTTTTTTAACTAACTAAGCATATTAAGTCATTTTGGAAAGGATAAATACTTTCATGAAGAATGAAATTGCATGAATCATGTAGCAAACCACATACCCAGTTATCCCCGTACTCAAACAGGTTGGAGCTCCCTTGATGGTGTGGCACACCTTCCATTTGGTCGCGCTTAACCTTGGCCCTTTGGTGTTCGAGTCGCCATTGGGGAGAGCACCATGCATCCACCAACGCCTTCCAACAGTCCATCTTATCGACACACCATCTCGGGGGAACCTAAGTCAGTCAAGAGAAATTTCAGCGCTACGAATCAAATCAAGAAAACTAAGTTCAAGGCCTTAAGAATAGGTATAATTACCACCAAGTACTTCTCCCTGCTCAGAAACTTGTTGCGACACTTCTTCTTGGCCCTCCTAATACCCTGCGAGGCGTAGTAGTCTCGAACGGCCTACACCCGAGCCTCGTGCCATAAGTTCTAAAGTAGGCGCTTGCACTCAGCTTCGACAACCATAGCCACGGCCTCCTGTTCTCCCTTTGAAACCCTGTAGATGGTCTGCAATCAAAGAAGACAACAATGATTAGTACAATCACTAGCTAGGTAGTGTTCATTTTTAATTCTGTAAAGGAGAAATTACCCAAAACTGACGGAACACAATGTCGTCCACCATCTCGCACGCGACACCAGGGACCATCTCCCCCGGAGGGGCCGGGGCAACAGAGTACAGCTCCCAGCTCAGTGCTAGTTGTGGAACCTGACCCTCACCAGGCATCGTGACCCACCCAGGGATGTGGTGCCGGTAAAGCGTGCCAAGGACCTGGTTGGGCCTGCGGACACCATGGTCACGGGGGTATACCCAGCCCCTGCAATATGACAAGGCCAACGCATTAGATATTAATTTGAAGGAACATGAAGGCAAAAGGTTAAAAAATAGTAAATGCACTTACTTCAACCCTTTAGGCGCAATCAACCACCTCTGGTCGGGGGTCATCAGCATGGGCGGGAGCTCAGCCACGCTTGTAGACCTTCTTGCCCTTCTCAACTAGCTCGTCGTCGCTGTAGCTATCATCTGAAAAGGTGTCCTCGCTACCATCCTCCAGGCCACTAGCCTCCGGAGTCTCGTGGGAAGAAGACGGCGGGACCGGAGTCTCGTGGGAAGAAGATGGCGGGACCGGAGTCTCGTGGGAAGAAGATGGCGGGTCCGGAGTCTTCTAGGACGAAGACCCCATGACCGAAGTCTTCTGGGATGAAGACCCCGTGAACGGAGTCTTCTGGGACAAAGACTCTAGGACCGGACTCACGTGGGGCGAAGGATCAGCGACCCGAGTCTGGTGGGGCAAAGGATCAGCGACCGGAGGCTCATGGACCGGAGTCCGAGACGGGTCCATGTCAGACAAAGCAGTCTTGTAGTCGGGTGAATCAGCTGAGGATGGCGGCGAGGAAGGCGTAGCAGCCTTCCTACCTCTCCCGCTGCCACGTCCACCTCTACCAGCCTTCTTCGTCCTCCCCCGACCTCTCCCAACCGAAGTAGAAGCGCCCGCTGCAGTTGTCTGCATACTGTCTAGCAGCGCTCCCCGGAGGGGCTGGGGTGCAATAATGGTACCACCCCTCCAGTAGCGCTCGCAGGAGGCTCGGGCCGCTCTGGACCCTTGCCCACCATCCTGTCAACACCTGCAATGAAAAAAAGTAAACGAAATTAGTACAACATAAAAAAATGGATACCTGACATGAACATAATAATATGTATATAATTTAAGTGTATCATCATCATGAAGATAATAAAAATACACCCGATCAACACAAATATATATGATGTTTTTGTATCATCATCATGTCCGGGGTCGATCGAGGTGTTAGGGTGTCGGGGTGTCGGGGTCGGGGCCGGGGTGTGCTGTCAGGGTGTCGGGGTGTGGTGTTAGGGTGTCGGAGGTCGGGGTCGGGGT
>NC_041393.1:595663425-595739474 GCF_002162155.2 Triticum dicoccoides
CGGCGGGGGTGTGGTGGAGGTCGGAGCACCATAGGGAGGGGTGCAGGGCGGCGGGGCAGCCGGCTATGGCAGATGGGGTCGGCGGCGGCGGCGCGGATGTGGGTGGGGAGGGAATGAGAGAGTGGAGAGAAGAGACAGAGGACGGGGGTGGGACGGCCGTTAACGTACGCGCCTCTTTGTCGTTCGCCAATGATCGGCAAAGTTTCTTTGTCGTCCGCTAGTGGCCGGCAAAGAGGTGGGGCGGGTGGGCTTGAGTTGGTTGAACAATAACTGGACCCACCCACCTCTTTGCCGTCTGCTAGTGGACGGAAAATATTCTTTGCCGTCAGCCAGCGGACGGCAAAGAATTAGCTGATGGCAAAGACCTTGTTTGCTGTCAGCCAACAGACGGCAAAGAGTTGGCAGACGGCAAATAAGCTAATTCCAGTAGTGACAATCTCAGATTCCTCTATTCAAACCAACACAAAGAACTTCAAAGAGTGTCCCAAAGTTTCTACCGGAGAGTCAAGATGAAAACGTGTGCCAACCCCTATGCATAAGTTCACAAGGTCATAGAACCCGCAACTTATCACCAAAACATACATCAAGTGGATCACGTGAATATCCCATTGTCACCACAAATAATCACATGCAAGACGTACATCAAGTGTTCTCAAATCCTTAAAGACTCAATCCGATAAGATAACTTCAAAGGGAAAACTCAATCAATTACAAGAAGGTAGAGGAGGAGAAACATCATAAGATCCAACTATAGTAGCAAAGCTCGCGGTACATCAAGATCGTGTCAAATCAAGAAACGAGAGAGAGAGAGAGAGAGAGAGAGAGAGAGAGAGAGAGATCAAACACATAGCTACTGGTACATACCCTCAGCCCCGAGGGTGAACTACTCCCTCCTCGTCATGGAGAGCGCCGGGATGATGATGGACCCCTCCGGCGGGGTGCCGGAACAGGGTCCCGATTGGTTTCTCATGGCTACAGAGTCTTACGGCGGTGGAACTTCGGATCTAGGTTTATTTCTGGGGGTTTCTATATTTATAGGAATTTTTGGCGTCGAGGACAAGTCGGGGGGGTCCACGAGGAGCCCACAAGACCGGAGGGCACGCCCTAGGGGGGTGGCGCCCTCCACCCTTGTGGGGGCCTCGTGGCTCTTCTGGCCCAACTTTTTTGCTTCGGGGGCTTCTTCTGGTCCATAAAAAATCACCGTAAATTTTCAGGTCATTTGGACTATGTTTAGTATTCCTTTTCTGTAAAACTCTAAAACAAGGAAAAAAACATAAACTGGCACTGGGATCTAGGTTAATAGTTAGTCCTAAAAATCATATAAGATAGCATACAAATGCATATAAAACATCCAAGATGGATAATATAATAGCATGGAACAACCAAAAATTATAGATACGTTGGAGACGTATCAGCAGCCGCTGTCCTACCCCGACGTGACGCTGCCCTACCACTGGCACCTTGATCCGTAGAGGATCACAGTGCCGGTGTTTCGGCGGACACAGCGGGCGCACGACGAGGAGGTGCGCAGGCACCAAGCACAGCTCATGTTGGCGCAGCGGTGATTGCCCGAGTACGCCGCCGACTCTCCCAACTGGGAGGCTTGGTTTGGCCTCAAACTCGAGGAGCAACAGCGGCTAGGCGTCGACACCAACCCGCCGTTTCCACCGTCGCCCCTGCGGGTAGAGCCGGGAGAAATGGAGGAGGACGTAGAGTACCAAGCCGCCCTCGAGGAGGCCCTGCAATACGCGCTGGAGGCTAGCCGGCTCGAGGAGGACGCGCATTGCACTACTAGGGAAAAGCCTAGCAGCAGCGCGGGTTTTAGGCCTATCAGTAGCGCGGGGACCGGTACTACTAATAAGGCGCTACAGCTAACGTATAGCAGTAGCGCCTGTCGTCCCACGCTACTGCTATACATGAATAGCTGTAGCGCTCTTTAGAGAAGGGCGCTGCTGATATTATCTGCAGCGCTGTTTACAAGGAAGCGCTACTGGTAAGGCAGCGCTACTGCTAAATTTTTTCCCCTCGCTACTACTAGTTTTATTAGTTTTTTCCCTCCATATTTGTTTTGTGTTTGAATAGGCTTTATACAATAATCTTTAGCATATCATACACATACAAATGTAATCATAGCATATACATACAATTAGTCTCATCAAATCATGTCATCATCATAATCATCATCCAACACAAAGTGGTCTCTCGTCATCATCTCGAAAATAGCGATACAAGTCTCGATTACTTGCAAATACATCGTCATCCATCTAAACAATGATATACGCGAGAAGAGCTATCACTTTGAGTACATGAGTTTGTATCCCTCTCTCGCATTAGCGTGAACCTAAACTAACTACTGCCTGTCGCTCGGAAACTGGAAACCGGTACACCTGGGCTTGACACTCCGGCCACTCGTCATATATATACTCCTGGCATAGCACTTCTTCGCCATCTATGATCTATGCACCTTCATCATCACATGAGTTGATGATATGCAACATATATAGTTGAGCAACATAAAGAGACAGACTTGGCAAAAATAGAAACAACATATCATAAGCATAAATAACAAAGTTCATCGTACCCAAAATGCCCTAACTAGAGTGATCCTCGCTAGTTGAGGAGGAGGATGGTTTAATTACATCACAAATAAAGTTTCACCGTGCATAACTCAAAGTTTTTTCATAAATCACTCCACCATGTCGTGCCATCCATCCATGTCAGGGAGATAGTCCCTGAGCTTAGTGAAAGGCTTCATGTCGAGACGCTGAGAGGCTATCCATGTTCGGACGTCTTCCCGCGACATTTGTCCTTCTCCGTAGAACATCCCTGTTTTTCCGACGACCTCCTTCATGATGATTTGGGCAAGTTCGTGCTGGATGTTGTAGAACTCAGCTCAAAGTCGATGATCCTCGATATCTCATATGTCCTTTGCCCATTCCAGAATATGGGCATTGTCGGATCTAGGTGACATGCGAAGGTTCGCGTGATCCCTTCGGTACTCCAGCATGTGGTGTAGGACATAGAATCCATCATTAAGAGAATCGTTCAGTTGCTGGATGCAGCAGAAGTCGGTCTTATGGCTGAAGGCGACCCTGCCGCCCCTTCTCTTCTTGTCCCTGACCTCTCCACCCCTTGCTTGGTAGTAAAACATAGCACTGTCGAGAACATCCTTGATGTGGGTGTAATCCTTTTTGTGAATGTTCTTCGACGAGTCCAAGTAAAGAGCGTGGGAGAATCGGGGGTAGAGGATGATGAGGACGGCGTGCCCGCCGCTGCGCGAAATAAGTACACCTCAAATTAATTAGCCTCCACCGTGCAAATGAATGATTGGAATTGAAGGAAGGATAGCAGCGCGGATGACTTACACGGGATGATAAGGCACGAAAATTGCCTCCCTGTCCTTATTGGCGAGCATGAAACTGACGATGTAATCCCTCGCGTATTCACCGTGCTTTGCGCAGACTCCCAAGAAGCCCTCATGCATGTAGTACAGGTCAGGACACAGATATGAGGTATCTGCTCAACCCCGATGATGTAGTTCATGTGCAAGGAATAAAGGCGGACAAACGTAAAATCCAGCTTCTTCACGTGAAACATGTCGAATATGTAATCGAATCGAAGGAAGAACTTATCCGCGGGGAAGCAGTCGACGTACGACATTTGCCATGGAACGTTAACCACGTAGAGTGGGTATCCTGGATCTTTCGAGGCGATGAGGCATTTCTCTATCCACAGCACATCATCATGAAGTCTCCTTAGATCGCCGAATCTGGCCCGTAGCACTGTTGCAGGTAGGATTGGTTGACCGGGGATATGCCATTTATCCGCATCGGGGATATCTATACGGTCCTAAAGCCAAGGCTGCTGAGGCGGCTGGATCATAGAATCAGCTTTTTTGCCTTTCCTCGCTCTCTTCCTAGACTTCTTTACTACATGAAGGTTGTCCATAATACGTTGAGACGGCAATTCAGGCACCGACTCATGACGCTCAAACCCTGAGGAGGCACCAGTATAGACATACTATTCAGCGCCATCGTCATCCTCATCCTCATCCATGGCGACGTCATCAGCGACTAACGGAGCCTCCTCCTTACCCTGTCCGCTATCACCCAACCCGACACCCGACTGAAAGGATCGATATGGTTGACTAGAGGGGGGGTGAATAGGCAACTAACAATTTTTTGACTTTTATTTAACAATATAAACCTTGCAATGAAATAGGTTGTCTAGATGTGCAACTACGTGGACACCCTATATGAAGCAAAGACAATGAGCACAAAAGCAAGCAATGGATATAGCACAAGTAAGCTTGCAAAAGTAAAGGGATAAGATAACCAAGAGTGGAGCCGGTGGAGACGAGGATGTGTTACCAAAGTTCCTTCCTTTTAAGGGGAAGTACGTCTCTGTTAGAGTGGTGTGGAGGCACAATGCTCCCCAAGAAGCCACTAGGGCCACCGTAATCTCCTCACGCCCTCACACAATGCGAGATGCCGTTATTCCACTATTGGAGCCCTTGAAGGCGGCAACCGGACCTTTACAAACAAGATTGGGGCAATCTCCACAACACTTGGAGGCTCCCAATAACACCACGAAGCTTCACCACAATGGAGTATGGCTTCGAGGTGACCTCAACAGTCTAGGGTGCTCAACACCCAAGAGTAACAAGATCCGCTAGGGATAAGTGGGGGGAATCAAATTTCTCTTGGTGGAAGTGTAGATCTGGGCCCTCTCAACCAATCCCGACCAAATCAACAAGTTTGATTGGCTAGGGAGAGAGATCGGGCGAAAATGGAGCTTGGAGCAACAATGGAGATTTTGGGGGAAAGAGGTAAGTCAACTTTGGGGAAGAAGACCCCTTTAAATAGTGGGAAGATCAATCCAACTGTTATCCCACTTACCAGCCCCGCACAGAGCGGTACTACCGCTGGGGAAGGGCGGTACTACCACTCCTGGCGGTACTACCGCTCGACCCAGCGGTACTGCCGCGCTGCCTGGGGCCCTGACCCCAGGGCGGTACTACCGTCAGGGAAGAGCGGTACTACCGCTCCGGGCGGTACTACCGCTTAGACCCAGCGGTACTGCCGCGCTGCCCAGGGCCCTGACACCAGGGCGGTACTACCGCTAGGGAGGGGCGGTACTACCGCTTAGAGCGGTACTACCGCCCCTTCTACCTCCCTTAGTGCCGCAAAACCCGACACAAAAAATTCGTTCGAGAATCGAGGCGGAAGTAGCCCAGACGCACAGCGGTACTACGGCCGAAACACCCAAGCGGTACTACCGCTCTGAGAGCGGTACTACCGCTTGGAACGGTACTACCGCTCTGAGAGCGGTACTACCGCTGTGGAGTTTCGGCGGTACTACCGCTGTGGATGCGGTACTACCGCTAGGGCAAAGCAGAGCATAGTAAGGGGGAAAACAACAGCTCTAGAGATGCGGAAGGAAAGACGACGGGTGTGATAATGATGTGTACGTGTGATTCCACCCAAGTCTTACCAAAACGGATCCCCTCTTGATAGTACGGTGACTCCTACGAAACTAGTCCACCAACAACGAAACGAAGGAGCTACACCGTCTTGAATTACAACACCGAGTGGAGGAAATCGTCTCGTGCCAATGGATGAATCTCTGAAAGAACTAACGCACACGATTAGTCCGCACAAGCATTGTCATCAATCACCAAAACATATTGGGAATAAATATGCCCTTACAATCTCCCCCTTTTTGGTGGATTGATGATAATACGGGATTTGCACAATATGAAAGATATAGGGTAAGCGCAAAAGTACAACCGTCCTAAAATGTAGAAGGGCTCCCCCTGGATGTGTGCTACCTAGAAAAGTGCTTTGGACTGCCCGGCACAGATGCTAGGAACAATGCTCCCCCTACATTTTAGAGACCAACTACCTAAGCATGATATGAGAGCAACATATATATAACAAGATAAGCATGGAACTCATAAGCTAGATAGACATAGATAAAGATACGAAGAGATAAGGTAGCATATGTCTCACACCATATGACTCGAGCTTAGGGCTTACAGACAGAACCAGAACTAAGGTCTCACAGACACAAACCAAATAAAACAACAAGCGAAAGCACAAACACAAACGACGGAAGACACAAAACGCAAATCCCTAAACTCTCTCCCCCTTTGGCATCGAGACACCAAAAAGGAGAGAGAGTGATGCTACGGCTCCAGGTGAAGGTAAACGATGGACACCCATCAGATCTCAGAGGGATCATCTGCGGTGCCATTGTCAGCCGGGAAGTGCTCAGTATCAGAATCAGTCCAGGGGCAGTGCTGCTGAATCCACTCCTCCTCCTCAGTAAGTTGATCCTCAGAACCACTAATCACAATAGCACCCATCTAACGCATGAGCTCCTTGTGGAGACCTCGGGCATTCTTCTCAGCCACATGAGTCATGTACTGACCATGAGACTCCATGCAGAACAGCTTCTTCACCTTGATCTTGAGCTTCTTGGCCCAAGAGGGCTCTGCCTCAGAAGGCACGTAGTCATCATCTTCATCCTCAGCCTCAGCCCAAAAGTCCTCCTCAGTCTCCATGGCAGCAGCAGATGAAGGAACTCCAGTCCTAGGGGCCTGAGTGCCCCAGTTATCCTTCTTCCTCAGACGCTTGACATCGTGAGAAACCAAGTCTCCAATCTCCAGCACCACCTTGGGATAGACACGATCCCAGGCCTTCTCAATGAGCAGCATAATGAACGGACCATAAATCGGGCACTTGCGCTCGGAGATAGCAGAAACCAGCTCAGACCACATAACATGAGAGATATCCAAGGACTCTCTGGTGCTCTGCCCCTTCTCCCGCTGACAGAAGAGAAGCATGTCCACGAGATAAGAGTGAACCTGGTCCAGATTCCCGATGCGAGGTAAAAGAGTTTCTCTAAAGATACGGTGAAGAATGTCCAGATAGGCAGGCAGCTCATAGGTCTCCTTCTTCGTCTCATGGTTGATCCTCAGAGTGCAGTAGGGCCACAGAGCTTGCTTGTGAGTGGCATTGGCTCGACGGTGGGGGCGAAAGCCGACAGCAGACTCAAGTCCAAGATCTTCCACCCCAATCAACTGCATGAAAGCTTTCCACTTGACTGACAGCAACTTGCCATTTGTCATCCAAGTCAGAGTCCTGTCCTCATCGGTCCCAAGGTGAACCGTGGCATAGAATTGGGCCACAATATCAGCATCATAGTCCTTGTTGAATTGCATGATCCTGAGAATGTTCAGCTGAGTGCACATCTGAAGAGCTTCACCAAAGTAGTCAGGATCATTCTCCATATGCTCGGTGTCGATGGAGTGCACGTTGACATAGAGATCTTCTTGGCTTTGAGGACATCAAAATAGATGGCAAACTGGAACCTGTTCCAGAACGGACGGTTAACCAAAGTGGGATCTTGGTCGACCTCATACGGGTTGCGGCGGCGCCTTGCCCAGAACTCCTTGGGCGGCATTTCTGGCACGGTTTTGCTTTGCTTTGGCTTGACCCCAGGCTTCTTCTGCAGTTGGGGAGGAGGTGGAGCACTAGAAGATCCTCCGGCAGGCTCAGTGGGCTCAGTGGTGCGGTAGCGCTTGGACGAAGCACGACCGGGGTTGACACGACGAGCCTGATGCTCAGGAACCTCATCACCTAGAACCACACATACAAACACGCAAACAACCAGAAAGAACGAGCGTAAGCCACAAACACGAACAAAGAGATCACTAAGAGGTTGGAGGATGATGGAACTGGGTAGAGGGCGGTAGTACCGTGACCCTTGAGCGGTAGTACCGCTCCAAGCGGTAGTATCGCTCTGGAGAGAGCGGTAGTACCGCTGTCAGCGGTAGTACCGCTCTGGGAGAGCGGTAGTACCGCTCAAGGCGGGGAAACAGCAGTTTCCAACTACCGTGGTCAGATCCGGTACTACCGTCCTACCAAATTCAAAAATACTCCAACCAAACACTAATCCAAACAGTCTAGAAGCATTCTCCATCCTACTCAAGCCTAGATCTGGACAAAAATCTAGAGATGCAACTGCTATTGCCCCAAGAACGCTAGATTGGAAATCTAGACAAAAGGAAACAGGGAACAGGGGCAATACCGGCATCCATGGCAAGAGGACAAGGTGAGGATCGATTCCACCGAAGGAAACAAAGAGGAGCGCCCTGGAGAGGGAGATCCGCCGGAGCCCTCCCGCGGCGCCGGTTGCTGAAGAGAGAGACGAACAGGGCGAAGGGGTGAGCGAATGGGTATGGGGGAGAAGAAACTCCCCCTGCCCCCGATATAACCCCCAGCCCGCGCCTCATAGCGGTAGTACCGCTCTGGAGGGCGGTAGTACCGCTCTGGAGGGCGGTAGTACCGCTTCAGCAACCACGCTGCTTCTAGACCAACGACTAACGCTCAAAAAGAAACGGAAAGCAAAGCCAAAAGAACGAGAGGACTGACGCGACAACACACACACACACAACAGACCAGAAACAACTCAAACACAAACAACCACACGAAACAGAGCAAGCTCTGGCCTCTCTCAGGAGAGGGCGGTGGCCGGAGCCACCTATGTTTGAGTCAAATGGTATGGCACCGCGAAGAATTATCCTTGGGCCCATGACCAAAACTCGTCTTTGAAGCACAAGTACCATCAAAAATGGCTATTGTGAAAGAGTTGATTGTTTTATGCATAATTGGGGGAGGGAAAGTTCATTGAGAGAACAACACTCCCCCTATGTCCATGCCTACATCTAAGCAGGATACCAAGTTGAGTGGGGTGGGGTGTGCCAGGGTTCAAGTCACATTGCTCGAATCAATGATATTTAGCTCATGCCTTAGCTCGCGAAATCTTGCTTCATCCAAGGGCTTCGTGAAAATATCTGCAAGGTTATCATGAGTGTTGACATACTTGAGCTCGATCTCTCCTCGCCTAATGTGATCCCGGATGAAGTGATACCAAATCTCAATGTGCTTCGTCTTGAAGTGTTGTACCGGGTTGAGAGAAATCTTGATGGCACTTTCATTATCACACCAAAGAGGCACTTTGTCACAAATGACACCGTACTCCTTTAAAGTTTGCCTCATCCATAGGAGTTGAGCACAACAACTACCTGCTGCCACATACTCTGCTTCAGTGGACGAGAGAGACACACAACTTTGCTTCTTGGAAGACCAACTTACCAAAGAGCAACCAAGAAATTGGCACCCTCCGGAAGTGGACTTCCTATCCACTTTGTCTCCTGCCCAATCGGAATCCGTGAAACCTTCAAGCTTGAAATTTGCTCCTCTTGGGTACCATAAGCCAAAGTTTGGGGTATGAGCCAAATATCGAAAGATTCGCTTGACCGCCACATAGTGACTTTCCTTTGGTGCGGCTTGAAACTGTGCACACATCCCCACACTCAACATGATATCCGGTCTAGATGCACAAAGGTAAAGCAAGGAGCCAATCATGGAGCGATATACCTTTTTATCCACCGCTTTACCATTGGGATCGATGTCAAGTTGTCACTTGGTAGGCATTGGTGTAGAAGCCGGCTTCACATCACTTAGCTTGAATCTTTTAAGCATGTCTTGAGTGTATTTGGCTTGGTTGATGAAGGTTCCTTCTCTTCGTTGTTTGATGTCAAAACCAAGGAAGAACTTCAACTCTCCCATCGAAGACATCTTGAACTTGGAGGTCATGAGAGCGGCAAATTCCTCATTGAAAGCTTTGTTAGGAGAACCAAAGATAATATCATCAACATATAGTTGGCATACAAACAACTCCCCTTTGACCTTCTTAGTAAAAAGAGTGGGATCGATTTGTCCTACTTCAAATCCACGATCTTGTAGCAACTCGGTAAGGTGGTCATACCACGCACGTGGGGCTTGTTTAAGGCCATAGAGTGCCTCATCGAGTTGATACACGTGATCCGGGAAGTAGGGGTCCTCGAACCCGGGGGGGTTGCTTGACATAAACCAACTCATTAATGGGACCATTAAGAAAAGCACTTTTCACATCCATTTGTTGCAACTTAAAGTTGTGATGGGAAGCATAAGCAATCAACAAACGAATGGATTCAAGACGAGCAACGGGAGCAAATGTTTCACCGTAGTCGATGCCCTCGACTTGGGAGTAGCCTTGTGCTACCAATCTTGCCTTGTTGCAAATGATGTTCACAATAGTTAGCTAATTGTCTACGAGTGCTTACCCCCTTTCTTAGACTTCCAACCACGTTTTCCATGAGATGGCCTTGGGTTGTGAGTTTGGAAGCAATCTTCACGGCACGACGCTCTAATTCTTCCTCGGGGGTGGAAGGAGGAAGGTTAACTTGATCATCTTGAGCGCCGTCTTGAGCTTGCTCATGATCTTGAACTTGCTCGAGGGGGAGAACTTGACCTTGGACATCATTTAGAGGTTCACCTCCATCTTGAGGTTGATCTTGCCCTTGGTCTTGTTCATGAAGGTGAGGGCCTTCACTTTGTTCTTCGGAAGCGTGTGGGTCTTGGGGAGGTGATGGCTCTACTTGAGTGGAGCATTGTCCTTCTCCTTCGGCCACAAGGGGTTCCTCAATGGGTAGGATATGACCAATACCCATTCTTCTTATGGCTTGGGGAGGAATTTCATCACCTACATCACAAGTACCACTTTGCTCCACTTGGGAGCCGTTATTTTCATCAAACTCTACGTTACACGTCTCCTCAATGAGTCCGTTGGACTTGTTGAGAACACGGTAAGCATGAGAGTTTGTAGCATAACCAACAAATATGCCCTCATGAGCTCTAGCTTCAAATTTAGACAAACGAACACCTTTCTTGAGAATGAAACACTTACACCCGAACACCCGGAAGTACTTGAGATTGGGCTTGTTCCCGGTGAGTATCTCATACGGAGTCTTGTTCAAGACTTTGCAGAGATAGAGCCGATTGGATGCATGACAAGTTGTGTTGATGGCTTCGGCCCAGAAGTTGTATGGAGACTTGAACTCCGCCATCATGGTCCTTGCCGCATCCATCAACGTCCGGTTCTTCCTCTCAGCAACACCATTTTGTTGAGGGGTATATGGTGCGGAATATTGGTGCTTGATCCCTTCATCACTAAGAAACTCATCCAAGGTGTAGTTCTTGAACTCGGTGCCGTTGTCACTTCTTATTGTCAAGATCTTTGCATTGTGTTGACGTTGAGCTTCATTTGCAAAGTCGATGACGGTTTGTTGAGTCTCACTCTTCCTCTTGAAGAAGTATACCCACGTGTATCTTGAATAATCATCCACTATCACCAAGCAATACTTTCTACCCCCAAGACTATCAAAGGATGGGGGCCCAAAGAGGTCCATGTGGAGGAGCTCCAAGGGTCTCTTCGAGTAGATGATAGTCGTGGGAGGGTGAGCCGTCTCATGAAGCTTTCCTTCGATACAAGCACTGCAAACACGATCTTTGGCAAAACTAACATTCGTTAGTCCATGGACATGGTCCCCCTTGAGAAGACTTTGCAAAGATCTCATATTGACGTGGGCTAAACGGCGATGCCAAAGCCATCCCACATCAACTTTAGCCATTAGGCATGTCGCGGTCTTAGTGGGTTGCTCCGAGAAGTTAACCACATAGAGACCGTTCTCGACATGCCCAACAAAGGCTACTTTAAGAGTCTTGCTCCACAAGAGGGCCACGGTATCAATATCAAAGAAGGTGGCAAAACCCATGAGTGCGAGTTGACGAACGGAAAGTAAATTGAACGCAAGGGACTCAACAAGCATGACTTTCTCAATCGTTAGATCATGAGAAATGACAACCTTGCCAAGACCCAATACCTTAGAATGTGAGGCATCACCCCATTCGACATTGGTGGGCATAGATGGGGTATTGTGCATGTCCACCACCAAGTCCTTGCTCCCGGCCATATGATTTGTTGCTCCACTATCGAGCAACCATGATCTCCCACCGGAAGCAAACACCTACAAGAGATCAATGCTTGGTTTTAGGTACCCATTGAGTAATGGGTCCTTTGATGTTAGTAACAAGGGTCTTAGGAACCCAAATAGACCATTCAATGTACTCATAAGGAGAACCAACAAATTTAGCATAAACATGTCCATCACTAGCACGGCACAACACATAAGAGGGGTTAAAGTCGCCGGCTTTGTTGGGAGAGATGGCGTTGCGCTCTTTGGCTTCAACGCTCTTCCCATTGTTCTTCTTCTCCTTAGGAGCACCTTCTCCCTCCTTCACAAAGGTTTGCGTGAGCGGAGGAGGTCGATTGGTCTTGCTCTTCTTCTCCTTGTTCTTCTTCTTGTTCTTGGACTTGGGTGCGAACCCAACTCCCTCCTTTCCCACAACTTACTTTTGATTGCTCAAAAGGTCATTTAGGTTCTTCTCGCCTTGTATGCATGACACAAGACCTTTCTCGAGTTGTTCCTTCAACTTGGCATTTTCCTCCACAAGATGCACATGCTCACAACATGGGTTAGTAGCATTTGCATTATCAATTAAGACCATGTGAGGAAATGTGGCCTTTTCCTTAGTTAGCTTAACTTGGAGTTGAGCATGAGACTCCTTGAGGGTGGCATGAGCACTTTTCAAGACCTTGTGGGCCTTGTCAAGTACATCAAACTCCTCCGTGAGTCTAACATGATCAACCCCAAGTTTAGCCTTCTCGGAAGCTAGAACACGAGACACAACAAGAGCATGATCAAGATCTTTCTTTAATTTAGCATGACCATCATTGTGTGACTCCTCAAGAGCCAAACGATGCTCACGCTCTTCCTCAAGAGCATTAGAGAGATCCGATATCTCATCGGCATAGTCACGACTATGACTTTCCATCTTAGTGATGGTTTCTTCATGAGCCTCGATCATGTCATTGGCTTCACCAAGTTGTTCCAAGAGAGCAACGAAATGCTTCTTGGATTTGCCCTTGAGCTTACTCATGAAGGACTCAAATTCATTGATCTCCTCATTAGACCCCTTACCATTATCAAAGTCATCCGTTGAAGGAGGGTTAGGAATAATGGTGGTTTTGATGTTGGGGGTTACCTTGTTGGTGGCCTTAGCCATGAGGCACTTGGCGGTGATGTTCTCGTTAGGTGCATCGAATAGAGACACCCAAGGAGTTGAGACAATGGCAACGGATGCCATGGCCATTGTTTCACCATCTTCAGCATCATCGTCATCCTCACGGTATTCTTCTTGAACCACCAACCCGCGAGAAGGAGTCTTCTTGGTGAAGTTGTTCTTGTTGGGGAAGGACTTGGCTTTGTCTTTTCGAATGAACTTGCCACCATTGTCTTCCCGCTTCTCGTATGGACAATCCGCAACGAAATGACTGCCATTGCCACAGTTGAAACAAGTTCTAACTCGTTGCTTCCCTTTGAGGCCACTTGAGTTGTTCTTGTTGAAGTTAGGTCTTGTAGTCTTCTTACTCCAAAACTGTCTTGAGGCAAGAGCCATGTGCTCATGATAATCATACTTCGTGTCCTCGGGGTTGCTCTCCTCATCTTCCTCTTCTTCTTCTTCCACACTAACCTTGGCCTTCAAGGCAAGATTGGGCTTCTTTGCCCTTTGGGAACGGAGCACCGCATTGTCGGCGGTCTTATCCAAGATGTTCATTGCAACAAACTCATCCAACACTTCACCAGAGGTCATGGAGTGGAAGTCCGGTCTTTGGCGGATGACGGAGGACATGGCCTTGTTGTAGGGCATCATGGCCTTGAGGAACTTGCGCTTGATCCAGTTGTCATCCGTGTCCTTACTCCCATGATCTTGGAGTGCGACCGCAAGTTTGGTCACTCTTCGAAAGAGCTCACGAGGTTCTTCATCCTCTTTCATTGCAAACTCATCGGCTTCATCTTGCACCACTTCATAGTTGGAGCGTTGAATGCTAGCACTTCCTCTATACATACGCTCGACACACTTCCATGCTTCTTTAGCCATGACATGAGGTCGAAGATGAGGGAGATCTTCGGGAAGGATAGCATCTTGGATGATGAAGAGAGCACTCTCATTGAATTGATTGTCCACTTCTTCTCGAGGGGTGAAGTTGCTTGGATCATGAGGATACAAACCTTCTTCAATAATTCTCCAAAGGTTAGTATTCACATGTTTTAAATGACGCTTGAAGCGATAAACCCAAGAATCATAATCTTCATTTTTCACATATTTAGGATGAGGACCGGCATGATTCAAATGAGTAGAGGGGATCGATCCTCTATACACCAGGGGTTCCACATGGGCAAAGATGCCGGTGCCATTTCTACCACTAGTAGAAGGACTCTTTTCATTGTTAGCTTCCCCCTTATCGGAGTTAGCATCCGTCACCTTGTTAGTGGGATCACCCACTTTAATTGGTGAGGTAGATAGTTTAAGTCCCTCTAGAAATTCAGTAAACATGCTTTTAACCTCGGCCGTCATGGAGGTTTTCAATGTGTCTAAAGCCACATTGAATTCCTCACGTGAGACCGAGGTTCCCCCTTCGGCCGAAGACGAGATGGGATTCACACCGGAGTGTTCCTCCGCATCGTCGTTGACGTCAACCATACTCTTCGGACGGCAAAGTCCTTAATAAAGAGACGAGGCTCTGATACCAATTGAAAGGATCAATATGGTTGACTAGAGGGGGGTGAATAGGCAACTAACAATTTTTTTGACTTTTATTTAACAATATAAACCTTGCAATGAAATAGGTTGTCTAGATGTGCAACTACGTGGACACCCTATATGAAGCAAAGACAATGAGCACATAAGCAAGCAATGGATATAGCACAAGTAAGCTTGCAAAAGTAAAGGGATAAGATAACCAAGAGTGGAGCCGGTGGAGACGAGGATGTGTTACCGAAGTTCCTTCCTTTTAAGGGGAAGTATGTCTCCGTCAGAGCGGTGTGGAGGCACAATGCTCCCCAAGAAGCCACTAGGGCCACCGTAATCTCCTCACGCCCTCACACAATGCGGGATGCCGTTATTCCACTATTGGAGCCCTTGAAGGCGGCAACCGGACCTTTACAAACAAGATTGGGGCAATCTCCACAACACTTGGAGGCTCCAAACAACACCACGAAGCTTCACCACAATGGAGTATGGCTTCGAGGTGACCTCAACAGTCTAGGGTGCTCAACACCCAAGAGTAACAAGATCCGCTAGGGATAAGTGGGGGGAATCAAATTTCTCTTGGTGGAAGTGTAGATCTGGGCCCTCTCAACCAATCCCGAGCAAATCAACAAGTTTGATTGGCTAGGGAGAGAGATCGGGCGAAAATGGAGCTTGGAGCAACAATGGAGCTTTTGGGGGAAAGAGGTAAGTCAACTTTGGGGAAGAAGACCCCTTTATATAGTGGGAAGATCAATCCAACCATTATCCCACTTACCAGCCCCGCACAGACCGGTACTACCGCTGGGGAAGGGCGGTACTACCGCTCCGGGCGGTACTACCGCTTGACCCAGCGGTACTGCCGTGCTGCCTGGGGCCCTGACCCCAGGGCGGTACTACCACCAGGGAAGAGCGGTACTACCGCTCCGGGCGGTACTACCGCTTAGACCCAGCGGTACTGCCGCGCTGCCCAGGGCCCTGACACCAGGGCGTTACTACCGCTAGGGAGGGGCGGTACTACCGCTTAGAGTGGTACTACCGCCCCTACTACCTTCCTTATTGCCGCAAAACCCGACACGAAAAATCCGTTCGAGAATCGAGGCGGAAGTAGCCCAGACGCACAGCGGTACTATGGCCGAAACACCCAAGCGGTACTACCGCTCTGAGAGCGGTACTACCGCTATGGAGTTTCGGCGGTACTACCGCTGTGGACGCGGTACTACCGCTAGGGCAAAGCAGAGCATAGTAAGGGGGAAAACAGCAGCTCCAGATATGCGGAAGGAAAGACGACGGGTGTGATAATGATGTGTACGTGTGATTCCACCCAAGTCTTACCAAAACGGATCCCCTCTTGATAGTACGGTGACTCCTACGAAACTAGTCCACCAACAACGAAACGAAGGAGCTACACCGTCTTGAATTACAACACCGAGGGGAGGAAATCGTCTCGTGCCAATGGATGAATCTCTGAAACAACTAACGCACACGATTAGTCCGCACAAGTATTGTCATCAATCACCAAAACATATTGGGAATAAAAATGCCCTTACACCGACGCTAATTGGGTAGGTGGGGTGTTGATGTTCATACCTTGCTGAGGCTGCGTGCTCGTGGGTTTGCTCCCGGCCGCCTCCAGACGAAGCAGACTCTTTGGCCACAACAGGACCCACCCATTGCAACAATCACCAAGCCGCCGTGGGGTCTCGTCGTCATCCCCCACTAGTATTAGAGGAGGCAAATTCTCATGGCCCGGTTTGACACTGGCCATAGAAACCTTGAAGATGTTCGGGGGGATCGGTCGGCTGTGGAACAATGGTTCCTTTGGCTCTAGTATCGTGGCCTTCCCCACGTCCACCTTCTGGTCGCCGATGGTGTACAATATGGTGCACGGGGTTTCGTCGGCCTGCAAAGAAAAGTCTGCGACGTGAGACATCCGAAAGGCAACGAAAACGGGAGATTATACATTTATATTGAAGGGGCCCGATGTGACAGATACCGTGAGGGCGTCGAGCTCAACCAAAGACGAAGCACCGCCAAGCACGTCCGGTGCGGGAGCCGGTGCGGGAGCAGGTGCGAGCCGGTGCGGGAGCAGGTGCTGGTGCAACGCTAGTCGAGCTGCTCCCCAAGAAGTCAGCAAGGGGAAGTCCTCTGCATATTTTTCTGGATTTTGCCTTGACCAAGTGAAAACGGACGGAACCAAGGAAGTAGACAAATCTGCAACCACCTGTTTTGCGGCAGCTACCGCTGTTGCGACTGTCTGATATGATTTCTTCTCAACCGCAATCTCAACCTTCTTGTCGATGTTTTCTTCAGTTAACCTCCATCTTTCCTTTCTCTCCTCCATGGTCTCACGGTAGTACTTCTTCCATGTGGCGCCGTCTCCGACACCGTGCACGCATCCATACAACGGTCGAGTATCCACCGGTTGTCGTTTCAATATGTTCAACGCCCGGTTGAATGGAGTGTCCCACTTGGGCCTCGCCAATGCCTCAGATGGCGAGTCGCTTTCGGCCGCAATCCTATGTTGCTCTCTCTGCAAAAGGCACAAGGATCGTTTACAAATATGACTAACGTGTGCAGTCGAATTGATTAGAAACTAAAATTACCAGCAGTCTCATGAACTCAGTAATGTCCGGTTTTGTCTCGTAAACCTTCTTCACTGGGTCCCAACGGTGTCGGGCCCTGAGGACGTCACGCTCCTGCGAGACGGTGAACTCCGCCAAGGGGTCTGGGAAGCCCAGACTCGCGGCTTCTGCGTCCTCCTTGGCCCATTTGGACCTCTTTCCGCCATAACCACGGCTTCCGAGGTGGTGGCTCCCAATGTTCCTCTCTTGAAGCCCCTTCATGTACTTAGACTTTTTTTGGCAGTTTCGGCCTCGCAAGCCTCCTTGAATATTTGAAACTGATCTTCCGTGATTGTCAGATTATCCTTTACAATCTCGGAGTAGGGTTCCTTCTTGTCGATGATCTTTGCTTTCACTCGATTTTTCCAGGCGGCCAACGCGTCGCTAAACTTGGTCATGGCATGTTTGTTTATCTTCTTCACTGCCGGGTCCTCATCTGGATCTTCATAATCCTTCTCATTCCTGCCCGGGAACAAGAATATCTGGTGAAACTTCTTTAGGAGGGAGCTCCTCATATTATCTATCTTCTGTAGTTTCTCATCGTTGATGGTGGCGGTTGTCCGTACGATGCAGCCTATTTGATTGTCGTAGCACGAGCGCGCTTCCTCGGGCACCTTTGGCTCAAAATTGTCGTCGTCCACCCCGTGACCACCAGTCTAGTAGTCCTGAGTTTGTTAGGAAGTCGTTGCCTCTTTACTTTTGGTTCTACACCGGACCCGCTCCCCGAGGCAGCGCCGGTCTTAGTCTCAGCGCCGGTCTCGATGCCGGTCTGAGTCTCAGCTCCAGTCTCAGTCTCAGCACCAGTCTGCGTGTCGGTCTCAGTCCCCGATGCCACTGGTGGGCCCAGCAACAACATCGGTTGATCGTCGGCAAGGCTAAAAAATTTGTCTGCCGCCCGGTAGACGTCATCGCAATCACCAGAACCCCGTCCTTCATCGTTGCTAGCCATGTTTCCTATGATTAAATCTAGTCAATTAATTCTAGACCTAATAAAGTGAATAATGACATAAAAAAGGCCTATTGTTTTGCAGGAACGTTGACTCCTTCCTGGTGCAGCAAATTCCGGGCACTCGATATGTCCTAGTTTGTAGCACAAGTCATGCCGAAATTCACGGAAAATTTCGGCATGACCTTTTGCTAAAAAGTGGACAAATCGAGAACCTGAAATTTGCCGGAACAGAAATGAATCAACATTCCGGCAAAACATAGGCCACTCAGCATCATTCCCTGGAAACAACAAAGCCACTTGGGCACAATCGAACAACTTCAATGAAAAGATATAACATGATCACTTCAATGAAAAGATATAACATGACCACTTCAATGAAAATAGTGGTCTTTTCAAAAATCAAAAATCTTTGCAAAATGTCCTCACTAAACACTTCTCTACCGACAGAACCCAAATTATGTTGATCTAGCTATTCCTCTCCCTCACACAAAAACACATTATTATCTCTAACCCTTCTCTGCATAGGACAAAACCCAATTAAATTGCAAAGGAACTCCATTTCTCTAACCCTTTTGACCTAATGCTCTAAAATAAAATTTTCCTCTAACCTAGCCCACCTACTTAACCTAGCTTGTTAATCCAATGAACCGAATTAACCTACCTATTTAACCTAATTAGTTAATCTAGCTTACCTAGATAATTAACCTAATTAAACTAGTTAACGCTGCTAGTTCTCTGTCAAAGCCCTAAATAAATTTTTGCACTAATTAACCTAGATAATTAACCTAATTAAACTAGTTAACATGACTAGTTCTCTGTCAAAGCCCTAACTAAATTTTTGCACTAACCTAGATAATTAACCTAATTAAACTAGTTAATCTAACTACTTCTCTATCAAAGACCTAACTAAATTTTTTCCCTAACCTAGATAATTAAACTAGCTAACCTATGCATGAGAGAGAGAAGAGGGCTGGGGGCTTACAGAGGATGGCTCCGGTGGTGGCGAGGGAGGCAGTGGTGGTGAGGGAGGCAGGGGCGTCTCTGGTGACGGCGAGGGAGGCAGTTGTGGCGAGGGAGGATCCGGTGGCGTCGACAGCGGCTCCGGTGGCATTGATGAGGCCGCGCGGCTCCATGGCGTTGGGGGCGGCTCCGGTGGCGTCGACGGCGCACGGCTCTGGTGGCGTCGACGTCGGCAGGAGACGTAGGCGAAGTGGGGCAACGGCGAATCGGGGAGACGGCGGCGGGGTGGGTCGAGGGATTTGGGAGAGAAGTGGTGATCGAGGGGAAACGGTTTTTTGGTTAAGTCAAACTTAGCGGTAGCGTGTTTCGTAAAACGCGCTATAGCTAAGATAGCTATAGCGGTTTTTACAAAACGCGTTGCTGCTATAGCTATGTAATTTTCTTCTATTTTTTAATTTCCTTTTTTGTTTGTAACTTTCTATAGCGGGGGTCTAGGACACGCGCTGCAGCTACGTTAGCTATAGCGCCTCTTACGAACACACGCTACTGCTATGTCTTCCTTCATTTTTTTGCTTTTTCATTTATTTTTCTTTACATTTTATTTTTTCCTTTCTCCTTTTTCTATTTCTTTCATTTTCATTTACTTTTCTATTTGTTTTTCATCTTATTTTATTTCCATTAGTAGTAGCGCTTTTTGTAGGAAACACGCTACTACTTATGCCCTAGCGGTAGCGCGCTTCTTCCAAGCCCGCTACTGCTATGCGTAGCCTATCATTCTAGCAATGGGAATATTAGTAGTACCGCTTTTGCCACTACACGTGCTACTGCTAAGATTGTATCTGTAGCCCGGTTTTTTCTCAATCGCTACTGCTATCTAGCACTAGCATCCTTTTTTGACCCGCGTTGTTGCTAAATTTCTGCATATAAGGTTTTCCCTAGTAGTGTTGGGATGGGCTGGAGCGCGCCCTTGCCTTGTCGGCAGGGGACTCCGTCCACGCCCCGCTCTTCAACCCGCCTTCGCCACCGTCGCCGCTGCCCATCGTCGAGCCCAAGCCGGATCTGAAGCCGACGCGGAAGCGCTCGCCGCCTCCACCCTCTTAGCCGGAGGAGGCCTACACGTGGACCAGCATGTACCACAAGTGGGTGAGTGTGCCTGCGGTCCACTACGCCGCGACGCCGGAGGAGGAGGCGGCCCACCTTGAGCGTTGGAAGGCACACTGACTCGCCCAGGAGGAGGCCGACGGCGAGCTGCAGATGCGTTGCGAGCAACTGCTGCAACGCGACGCGGAGGCGGTGCAGCTTGAGTAGTAGGAGGAGGAGCACGCCCGGCAAGCCACAATGCCGCCGCCCCAGCAGGCGCCGGAGGAGGCTGCCTTGGCAGCGTACTAAGCGGCGTTCGGGTGGGTTGGCCCTGCTCCCGTCTTCATTGACCTCACCGGCGACGATGGCGACGTCAAGGGCAAGGGCAAGGCGTAGCCGTGGAGGACGTCTAGGGCAGTGTGCTTTAATTAATGTTTAATTAGGTTTAAGTGGACTTTGGCCGGAGGTTGACCGGTCGCTATAATGTTTATTTGTGCGATCTCTTTTTTTCTATGCCGGCAGATTTGGTCTGCCTCCCGTTGGGCGGTCTAATCGATCCATATAAAAATGCGGACGTACACGTCCGTCTGGCCGACCCAAACGGACGAAAAACGGATAAACCACGCGTTTGTTTGGGTCGGCCCGTGGGAGTTGCTTTTAGTTTCCTGTTGTTTTCTGTAATCAAAACGCTGTGATTTCTCTTGAATGAAATCCAAGAGGGAGCTCTCTTTATCAAGAAAGAGAAAAGACAAAAAAAAAAAGAGCCGAGCTAGTGCTGCTGCATTGAAGCGTGTGTGGCTCTTCCGCGTCTGTTCCGTGGACGCTTGCCCGCCTCGCCGAGTGTACCTGACACGGCGACATGCTGTGATCAGCTCGCTGAGCGCAGCTTTGGGCCCTCGCCTCTCCGCTGTGCCTGTGGCTGTGGGTGTGGGTGTGGGCGTGTTGGCAGTCGCCAGGCGCGTCTCCACGTTTGGCTCGACTAGGCGGCGCTGGCCAGGAGTCACGAGCCCGCTCGTACTGCAGCGCGCCGCACCAGCACGCGTACGTGTTGCGCGGCGGCGATCTTGCGCGCATCCGCGACGCTGCGATGATCCCCGTCCGTGATGGATGACAAGGAGTCTGGTCATCATTCTACTGTACTAGTAGTTTCTTTCTTTCTCAGAAAAAGGAGGTTCGTGCGGGGAACTTGTCATGATTCCGCCACAGTTGCTCTCCTCGTGACAAAGCCTTGATGATGGCCGATCGATACGGCATCCGGAGTACGCAGAGGCTGCCTGCTACTACTGCGTGTGTCGTACTTTTTGTATGGTCTGCACGAAGCAGGGCCACTTTTTATTTTCAGTAGACAGGGAACTTTGGGCTCGCTGCCACAGAGGTGTTGTGCACCTGTACTCCTGCCGACATGGTTCTCGTGACAAGCAATCAATCGCCACTGGAAGGCTGTGCAATGTGTTTCTATGTACCCTCGTTTTTTTTATCATACTCAGTTGTCAAGTATCAGTCTGCAACTTGGCCTGCCAGTTGCCGCTATTTTGGATTACGTACGCGTTACTCCATATCGATAGCTGTTACGAAGGCAAGGCACTTTTACACCCTTCATTTGGGGTGGTGAAGCGTCAGAACAAAATAGGTCATCTGCATCTGATTCTGGTAGATCATATTCATTCACCGACGGAATCATCATATCATATCATGTCATTTATGTGCGTGGCTCCTTCCAACGACCAGCCGTTTGGAGATGCATGTTTGGCTTAAGAGGTAATAACACCCCAGGTATCCTAACTTGCACACAATGTGATGTTTTAGTCCCAAAGTTGCAAAACTAGACCAAACCATACTTCAACTTGCATCCAATGTGATGTTTTAGTCCCAGGCCAATCAGAGCTCGCCAAGTGGCTGGGCCGGTCAGCGCTGCCAGTTTTGCACAAAACCCCCTGCCGTTTCCCTGATTCAACCCGCAGTCACCCACCACCTGAATTAAATCTGTCGGATGACACTTCGCGTCCGTTCGAGAGGGTTCAGTTGGTCGCTGTCGGGGCGACACGGGCTGGCGGGGCGATGGTGACGTCAGCGACGGAGGCGTCGTCGCCGCCCTTCGCCGGCGGCGTGGAGACGCCGGCATCTGCACATCTCGTCCGGCCGTTCGGAGCATTCCCTCCTGATTACCGTGAGCTCTCGACGCCCCTTCTCTGCTTTCTTTTCCTCCCTGTCCTCTCCTCTGCTTTGCTTCTTTGAACTTGTCGCCCCGCCGTTCGCAGCTCGAATCGCGTCCAGTTGTGCTCGAATCAGGGTCGTGTAGTGGGAGTTTCTTGAGTAGGGTCATGTATGGCGAAGTGGAGCTAGGGTTTCGGTCGATGAATTTAGGTTTGGATTCGACACGATAGCTAGGGTTTATGGCGGACAAATTAGATGTTAATGCCTTTGTAGTTTGCTTTTCGTTGTGCTTTAGCCTGCACTCTACTCAAGCATCTGTTCGTGTTGTGAAATTTAACTCCTTTTTGATGTTGAAGATGTTATGTACAGAGTACAAACTTGGCTATTTTAGTTCACTGAATATGTTCAGTTATCTGTAGTTAACTGGATATTTCAGTTATCTGTAGTTAACTGGATATTTTTAGTTACTGTAGTTATCAAAATTTTGTCAAGTACTGTAGTTAACTTCATCTTTTTCAGCTTACTGTAGTTAACTGAAAGGTTCAGTTAACTGAACCTTAAGCTGTTGTTCAAGTATGTTGCAATTGACTAATTTATTCAGCTAACTTAATATTCAGTTAACTGATGCATCTTTGTTTTGAATACAGTATGTGATGCAGCAATTGGAGAAAGGGTGGACAGTCCATTTTTTACACTGGAACTTGAGCATGGTGGCATTTTCTGTGGCCCAATCACAAACCTGGAGTACTGGAACCCTTCTGTTGAGGTCCTAGACTTTGTTGACTCTGGCACTTTCTCTTATGCATTCCTTGAACAACACTTGGTTTGGTTGGGATATCCTGTGAGTGAGCACATCATTTACTTAAGCAAACCAAATAAACCAATCTCAGATGGTTTGTTCAGAATTAGCAGTGATGAGGATGTGCAGCATATGATCAGAGCTAGTGCTGAGCATAAGATGCTTGCAGTCATGGTTGACCATACAGATTTCATCAGCAACTTCAGGTCTGACTTGGTGTGCACATTGCCCCTATCTTACATAACATCAACAACAAGTTTTGCAGCAGCAAGTGCATCCCCTTCCCATAGCCTAGTTTCAGCCTTTGTAGAAGATCCTTTGTCAGAGATTGCAGCAAATGGAACAGACCCAGATAGTTTGCTTATTGAGGGTGCTTTGCAGAACATGGTAACTGAAGATCCCTTGTTAGAGATTGCAGGAATTGGAATAGACCCACAGAGTTTGCTTATTGAGGGTGCTGATCACAACATGCTAACTGTAGATGGAGAAACAGTTATTGAAGATGTAGTTGTTTCAGATTCTGATTTCAGTGATAGTGACTATGACATAGATGATGGTGATGATGATCTTTATGATGACAACATTGACTTTGATGTTGATGAAGAAGCTGATCAGGATGAGGATGATGTGGAGCCTGAATACTTGCTTGAGGATGAAGATCTCAACCTATCAGCTGAGCAAGCAGATGAACTTAGGTACAAGTTTAAAGCTTTCAATGCAAAGGTGGACATGATTTCCCCTGTGTTTAAAGTAGGGATGGTATTTGCTGATGTGGTTGAGCTAAGACATGCACTGACTGCATATTCAGTTAGAAACAGAGTGCAGATCAAGAAGATAAAGAATGACAAGAGGAGACTTGAAGAAGTTTGTGAAAATGGTTGCCCATGGTATCTGTATGCTGGCAAAGACAACAGGACAGGGGGGGTTTGTCATCAAGACTTACTATGGAGAACATATATGTCAGAAGAAATGGAAGATAAGGTCACTGACAGCAAAATTCTTGTGCAAGTATTTCATAAATGAGTTCAGAGATGACCAGAAGATGTCACTAGGTACATTTTCAAGAAAGATCACCCATGAATTTCATGTCACCCCTAACAGATGGAAGCTAGCTAGGGCAAGAACTGCAGCACTTAAGGAGATCCATGGTGATGAAGAAGAGCAGTTTGATAGGCTTAGGGACTATGGTCATGAATTGAGGAATACCAACCCTGGGTCTACATTTCTTCTGTCAACTGAGGTTATTAGAGACAAAGATTTCCCACAGGGCAGGAAATGTCTCAAAACTCTATATTGGTCTTATGATGCATGCAAAAGGGGTTGGCTCAAGGGATGCAGGCCTATTATTTTCATTGATGGTTGTCACATGAAAAATAGGTTTAAAGGAGTGTTGCTTAGTGCACTGGGTATTGATCCTAATGACTGCATTTTCCCCATTGCAATGGGTTGGGTAGAAGTAGAGTGCACCAGTTCTTGGGAGTGGTTTCTCACTACATTGAGAGATGACCTTAACATCACAAATACTGCTCCTTTCACTATTATGAGTGACAAACAGAAAGGTTTGATCAATGCTGTGCAAAAAATCTGGCCAGATGCTGAGCATAGGTTTTGTGTTAGGCATATTTATCAGAATTTCAATGAGAAGCACAAAGGAGAGCAACTGAAGCAAGATCTTTGGGCCATTGCAAGAGCACCAAACAGGGTTAAGTGGAGCCAAAACTGTGAGAAAATAGATGGACACAGTGCAGCTGCCTTCCACTGGACTGAAAGACTTGATCCAAAGACATGGTGCAAATCATTTTTTAGTGTCTTTCCCAAGTGTGATATTCTGTTGAACAATAACTCTGAAGTATTTAACAGCTACATTCTGGAGGGCAGAGAGATGCCAGTGCTGTCCATGCTGGAATACATTTTTTACAAGATCATGCAAAGGATGGTGAGTAAACAGAGAGAGGCCATGCAGAAATGGGCAGAGCAGAGAATATGCCCAAAGATCAAGAAGAAACTAGACAAGAACACTGAGTTTGCTGCTAATTGCCATGTCTCTGAAGCTGGCCAACAATTGTTCAGAGTTCAGTCTGGTAACTCTAGTTATACAGTTGACTTGTGCTTGCACACTTGTGACTGCAGGAGATGGCAGCTCTCTGGAGTACCATGTGGCCATAGTATAGCATGTTGCAGGGAGGAGAGAATTGACCCAGTGACAATGGTTCATAACTGCTACACAGTGGAGAATTATCTGAAAGCATATGGATATACTCTGATTCCACTTAGAGATCCAAAGCATTGGGAGAAACAGAATGGAGACAAAGTATATCCACCAGTTTTCACTAAACAGTTGGGAAGGCCAAAAAAAAACAGAAAGAAAACACCAGAAGAGAAGAGAAGCAGGAATGGTGTTAGATATTTGAACAAAAAAGGTGTGACAATGCATTGCTCAATTTGTGGCAGAGCTGACCACAATAGGAAAGGGCACTACAGGTGGCAGGAAGCACTAGGTGTAGAAGGAGTAGAGCTTGTTGATGATAACTATGATGATCCAACATTTCTTCAGGTATGCTTCTGTTCCATATCATTTTGTAGGAATGGCTCTAATGCATGAACTCCAAAATGAGCTTATCTGAACATCTTTTCTTTGCAGAACATCTTTCCAAACAGGCCAGATCCTAGGTTGGATCCTACTGAGTCACCAACTAGTATGGTTTTTAACATGGCCAGCTGGGAAAGAGCAAGAAGACCTCCTCAAAGGGTCCATGGCCCACTGCCTGAGCTCACTTCATTTGTTGCTGCTGCTGGGGCTGAAATACCACAACCCAGGGTGACTACAGAAATGAATATTGCTAGGAAGATAAGGGCAAGAACTGAAGCTGACATTGCAAGAGGAAAGAAAAGGAGAGGCAAAGGAGAGGTACATCCAAATGCAAGAAGAGGAAGGGGAGCAAGTGCAGTCTCAGCTCCAGAAAGAGGTGCCAGTGCAGATGCAGGTGTAGGGAGAGGGAGAGGAACAAATCCAGGTGCTGGTAGAGGGAGAGGAGCAAATTCAGGTGCTGGGAGAGGGAGAGGAGCAAATCCAGGTGCTGGGAGAGGTAGACGAGCAAACCCAGGTGCTGGGAGAGGGAGAGGAGAAAATTCAGATGCAGGGAGAGGAAGAGGAGGCCAAGCAGGTGAGAGGGCATGGTGGCTGATGTTTGGAGATGACATTGCCAGTCATATTCCTGACCTAAATGCTCCTCCTGATGAATTTCCTGCTGCCTGATCTAGTGGCAGTTCTCAGCCACCATTTTTTGACAAGGCCTATACTTATGTAACTCATAAACTGGCCTTTTTTTGTTATGTCAAACTGTGGCATAAATTGCCTCTTTTTTGATGGCAAAATATGGCTTATATTGCCTAATTTCTGGATGGCAAACCATGACATACATTGCCCTTTTTGTAATTAAATATTATAAGTAGGAGTTAACTGAATCCTGGAAGACACCTGAATGTTGCAACATATCTGAATTTTGCTGTTCACTGAATATAACTGAATTCTGTGGTGTTAACTGAACTAAATTTTGCTGCTATTGTCTGAAAAAAAACATTAACAAAAGTTTTGGACTGAATACTGCTGTTGTGAAGTGAGTACTATAGTGAATACTGCTTTTGTTAATTTTAAAAAAAAATGGAAAAAATGTTTGTCCTGGGTATCAAACCCAAGACCTATGAATAGCAAACCTAACTACATTGCCAGTGCAATAGTCATAGTGATTTGTTTAGATAGTAGCACACACTGTAGTTAAGTTAAATTATGTGGTGTTAACTGAATTCAATTTTGCTGCTATTGTCTGGAAAAAAAACTTTAAAAAAATTTCGGACTAAATACTGCTGTTGTTAAGTGAGTACTGTACTGAATAATGCTTCTTTTAATTTAAACAAAAAATTGGAAAAAAATGTTGTCCTAGGTATTGAACCCACGACCTATGAATAGCAAACCGAGCAGCATTGCCAATGTGATAGTAATAGTGATTTGTTTAGATACTAGCACGCATTGTAGTTAAGTAGAACCACCGTTCCACTAGATCGGTGGGGGGTGACTGCGGGTTGGGTGACTGCGGGTTGAATCAGGGAAACGGCAGGGGGTTTGTGCAAAACTGGCAGCGCTGACCGGCCCAGCCACTTGGCAGCCAATTGGCGAGCTCTGATTGGCCTAGGACTCAAACATCACATTGGATGCAAGTTAAAGTATGGTTTGGTCTAGTTTTGCAATTTTAGAACTAAAACATCACATTGTGTGCAAGTTAGGGTACCTAGGGTGCTATTACCTCTTGGCGTAACTTCGACCGATCTGGCGATGTGATGGTTGAGGGATGAGGGGTGTGAATGACGGTGACTCGGAGGAGGACCACCGACGACGGCGTTCAGAAGTGGGCGTGTTGACTGAGGTACCTACAGCCCGGAATCATGAACTCCACTGTTCCTTCGAAGACCGTCTCTGTGTGGTACACTATTTGATTGATAGGCCAGATTCTTGAGTTGATTGATCCCACTATTGAGCATATGAGTACGTGACGCGAGAGAGGCGTGCGTTACATCACCTTGCAGTGTTCAGATAAGAAGCTAGTAGCCATTACGACACTGATCGTTTATCTATCATTTTCGTTCAATGATTCAGAGCTGGCCGGATTGAAGCGTGGTCACCGAGCCGTCTCATAGTGGAATGTTCCGTCATAATCCTAGATGGGAGCAAGTTCTAAGCGAGCCAAAAAGAACGTATTGATCAAATTCCAACCGTGCTCTTCAGCATGAGCCGTTGAGCAATATCTAAGAGCATTTATAGGCACATATGGCAAATTCGGTACCTCAAACGCCCGCGAACGCGTCCGGACATATCCACATGCAGTGACGGAACACACCTCAAATTTCATTTATTGTATGGGGACATCTCATACGCGATTTTTATATTCATACAAAGACATGCAAAAAGAAATAGAACCTACGTACTACGTTGATCCTAGCTACTCCTCGTCGGAGATCATGACGATCTCCGTGCTCGGCTTCTGCAGCATGGACGGCAGCTGCAGCTCCGGCTGCTCCGCTCCGGCCTCCTCTACCTCTATCTCCGCGTCGAGCTCGGCGAAGAGTGCGTCGATCTCCGCCTGCTCCCGCCGGAGGAATGCCCGGTTGGCCTCCACATAGGCCTCATTCTGGATGGACTCCGGGATGGCCTGCTGCTCGGCCATCTCGCCGGACTGGGCGACAACAAACTCCACCTCCGCTTGCTCCATGTTGAAGGGCGGCACCTGCTGGTAGGGCTCCTCCATTGGGACGCTGGCTGGCTTAAATAGCCGAATGTCGTCTTGGGCGGCGAGCCTGAGTGGCGCCACGCACGTTCCCATCGTGCCGACGAACGCAGCGTCCGTCGGACCGCCGGGTTTTCGGGCGTTTTGGTGTGAGGCCACGCCATCAGGTCGTCATGGCGGGCGTGCTTGGGCGCGTCCGGGAGCCCCCATATCCGCCCCATATTTGGGCTGGATATGGGGGGTGTCGGCCAGCCCGGACATTTGAGAGGCTCGTCCGGGTCAAAAATCTGTGACCGGGCAGTGACCGGGCGGCCTGCCCGGACGTTTGAAACAGATTTGAGGGGTCCCGTTCTAGATGCTCTAAGGTACGAAGAAAAAACAGAATGTAGACACATTATCTAGTAGGACCTTAGAGCATCTACAGCCGGACTTCACAAATTCGATCCCTCGAACACCCGCGGGCGCGTCCGTGGACAGGACCGGGCACGTGGGAGATGTCCACGACATTGGTGCCGGGCGCCGGGTGGACGAGCGCGTAGGAGGGCTCCGGCTCCTCCTCGACCACATCCATATAGGCGAGCATCTCCTCCTCCTTTGCGGCGTGCTCCGCCTCCATCTCCTGCCGACGACGATGTGTGGCCTCCACATCCGACTCCAAGCGGAGGGAATTGAGGATGGCCTGCTGCTCCAACTGCAGATCCACGTCACCGGCGTCGCCCACATCCTCCTCCTCCTCAACCTCCTCCTCCTCCTCCAATTCCAACTCCTCCTCCGGATTCACTGCATCCGGAGGTAGCCCCGCAGAGATCCAGGCTCGCGCCTTGCCCGTATCTGCTCAAGGAGCTGTAGCCGGTGCTCCGCCGTCAGAAATGGGTAGCTCCTCACCCGGCGGCGTGGGGGCATGACTGCTAGTTGTGGCGGATGGGGAGTGGAAAGTGATGACGACGGACGATAGGAGGAAAATATGTGTGGGGGAGAGAGGGTAGGGTTTCGGTGCCAGCCAGTGGCTTAAATAGCTGGGCTAGGCGGTACGTGGCCTGATCGACCAGCACCGCACGACAACCTTGGTCCGGCGGAAGAGAGTAGTTTCGAACCACAGGGTTTCAGACTGTTTTCGTGGGGGCCCTAGCATCAGCCCAACGTGGCGGACGAGATCGGGGCCTCATAGCCGCCCCATATTTGGGATGTATATGAGGGGTGTCGGTCAACCCGGGCGTTTGAGACCAGTGTGAGGCGCCCGTCTTGGTCGAATTTTTGTGACCGGTCAGCAACTGGGCGACTCGTTCGAGCGCATAAGGCGTGTTTGGGGCGCCGACTGTAGATGCTCTCATACAATAACTATTGGTTTCATCGAAGGGCTACTGTCTCCGTCGAAATTTACAATACCCCTTGTATTTTAGGTCAAACATTGACCATTGACTTAACGAGCAAAATAAAAGCCTAAATATAAGTGTCACACGTGTGACACAAAGTAACACCGCGCTGACGTCTTTACATCAAAAATTGCCATAAAAATTCAAAAACTGAAACTTGTCATCAAACAAAAAGTTGACGTGTTTCACAACTAAAGTTGCCATCCTCGGGAAACTAAAGTTGCCATTAAAAACCATCAGGACGGAATTGCTACGTGCCACATGTGTGGCACTTATTAGGATCCAATAAAAATTATGCATAAAAATATACATCACTGAATCCGTACTTGAAAGGAGTTTCGAATGGTATTATCTTTGATACATAATACTTACATTTTATTAGCTAAATTTATGATCAAAGTTTAACACAAAGTACCAGGGAAACTATTAAACCCGGATGATGGGAGTATTCATAGTGATTGTTTTGGTCTTCTTTGGTTTGATGCACTTTGCATAGTTATTAATTAATCAACAAATGGACATTGATCATATATTATAAGATAAGGAATTGCCGAATAAGTTACCACACATAAGAGAAGGAATTGCCCTTCTGGCACTTTGCATGTTGTTCAATTCAATCACACTTCTGAATACACGTCGAACATTTGACAAATGGACATTGATCATATATTATATGTATGGTGAACTTTTTTTTAATAAACAGAGAACATTATTTAAACACATGTCGAATATTTTCAAGGATCAATTTTTTAAATACACAGTGAATATTTTCTTGGAAAAATATGAATTACTTTTTAATACACGGTGAATATTTTAAAAATATGAGATGAACATTTTCAATGCAAGATGAACATTTTACGAATTTACGGTGAACATTTTTTGTAAATGGTGAACTTTCTGTAACTCACGCTGAAGAATTTTTAATATGCGGTGAACATTTTATAAATACATGTCGAATATTATCTAAGTGTCATGAAGAACTTTTGATGATCTGATTTTTTTTCAAAAACTTACAATACAAAAAATATACACAGCATCAACATTTATTAATACTAGATGAAGATTTTTATCACACAATGATCATTTTCTAAAAAGTGGAGAACATTTTTTAAGTACAGATTGAATATTTTTGAATGGTACAGATATTTAAATATGTTTTCATTCCGCATGACCATTTTTAAATGTGTTGAACAATTTTCTGAATGCTATGTGCAATCCTTACAAATCACCTGAACAATTTTTTACATAACATTGACACTTTTTAATTCATGACAAACTTTTTTAGAATATAAGTAAATTAATTCGAAAATATGATATTAAACATTTTGAAAATATAAACAAAAATAAAGCACAAAGATAAACGGTACACAAAGTATAGCACACAAGCAAGTGCTTTGAGGCAACATCATCCTAGGCCTGGCCAAGTGCGTCGGGGCTTGAGGAGGCGAGTCGATCTTTGGTCTCAGGAAAAGCGGAATTCCCTATTCGCCGCTTTCTGCGGCAAACAGACGCTGCTTCGCACAGGCGATCAGGCGATCGTTCGGTTTTGGACCGGCCCGTCTGCGCGTTTTCAGCGTTCCCGATTTTGGGAACCTTGTGAAGGTTCCCAGCCGGTTGTTTACGGTTTTGGAAATCTTCTAGAAGGTTCCTAAACCGGATTTCTTTCTTTTCTGTTCTTATTTATTTATTTTTTCCTTTTCTCTCCCTATTTTCTTTTTCTTTTATTTTCTTTACTTGTTTCTTTTTTATTTTCATTTTCATTTTCTTTCACAGATTTCTTTTTATTTTTCAAAAATGTTCACATTTTACAAGTTTTGTTCATTTTTATAATAAATGTTCGTGTTTTTAAATTTTGTTCATAACTTGCAAAATTTGTTCGCTTTGTTTCAAAAAATGTTCATAATTTCATGAAATATCCCATTTTAAATATTTCTTCAAAAATTCAAAAAATGTTCGTGGTTTAAAACTTTGTTAAGAATTTCATAATTTGTTCGCAACTTTAAAAAAGTTTCATGTTTTTTAAAATCATTTTCTGCAGTTTCAATTTTTTTGTTCGCCTAAGCAAAAAAAATGTTCCTGTTTTCAAATTTTTGTTCAGAAATTTTTTAAATTTTTAGAATTTAAAAAAAGTGTTTGTCTTTTCAAATTTTGTTCATAAACTAAAAAATGTTTGGTTTAAGAGATATGTTTCCGCTTTCAAAATTTGTTTAAAAGTTGCCCAAGAATTTCAAAAAATGTTCCCATTTTTGAAAGTTGTTCAAAAAAATTCAGAAAAATGTGCACACTCTCACTTCTCAGTTTCGAAATTGTTCAGTTTCAAATTTTTGTTCACAAATTTCAAAAAATGTTCGGGCGGTTCAAAACATGTTCCCGTTTTCAAAAAATTGTTCACAATTTTAAAAAATTATACGTTTTAATTTTTTCAGGTGTTTCAAAATCGTTCAGTATCAAACTTTTGTTCACAAATTTCAAAAAATGTTCGGATGGTTCAAAACATGTTCCCGCTTTCAAAATTTGTTCACAAATTTGAAAAATGCGCATGTTTTCATTTTTTCAAGAGTTTTGAAATTGTTCAGTTTCAACTTTTTGTTCACAAATTTCAAAAAAAAATTGGGCAGTTCAAAAATGTTCTCGTTTCCAAAAATTGTTCGCAATTTTCAAAAATGTGCATGTTTTCATTTTTTCAGGAGATTTGAAAATTGTTCAGTTTAAAATTTTCAGAAAATGTTCTTGTTTTCACATTTCTCTTATATGTTCGCGTTTTCAATTTCTGCCTTGGGATTTAAAAAAGTTCCCGTTTCAAAAAAAAGTTCCTGATTTTTGCAAACATTTCATTTTTTTTTTGCAAATCAGCAATTTGCTTGTGTGTCACAGATTCCTTCGTTTTTTTAATAAAAATGCTTTCGAAATTCAAGATATATATTTTGGACTGCACTGCGTGTTTGGTTCTTTAAGCTTGGCGCTGCTGAAGAATCATTAATGATTGATAGCTCAACTGGTAGTACCACTTTTTGTGTAGTGTAAGGTCATGGGTTCGAATCCCTGCAACAATGGTATTTCTTTTTTAGACAGAAGGGAAGCGAACAAAAACACCGAGTTCTCACTTACTCGCACGTGAAACAGAAAACGGCCCAACAAGCCCGCCAAGTGGAGGCTCTGTGCGAAACACCAGCAACTTGACGCAAAGAGCGTCATATAGGACCTCCCAGGAAAAGCGAGACCTAGGCGTGGGGAGCCACTAATTAGGGGTAACCCTTGCATGGCTCTGAAGAGGTCACTTTCATGGGCCTGGGATCACTCGAAGGTGGTGCGTCCAGTCGCTGGTATGTGTTGCGTATTGGGCACATCCTCAAGATTTTTTTTCTACACGTGTTTTTAGGTTTTTTATTTTGGATTTTCGGCTTTTTGGCCTTTGGTTGATTTCCCTAGGTTTTCATCTTTTTTTGAAAGCAAAGTTTTGGATTTTGGATAAGCATAGTTGTGCTTCTGCGAGAAGCCCAACCTATACTTTCACGAGAAACACAACCGTGCTTCTTAAAAAAGTTAAATCACAGGTTGTGTTTTCACGAGAAGCAAAGTTGTTCTTCCAACAAAATGGAAAAGCACAGCTTGCGCTGTAGCAAGAAGCCCAACTATACTTTTCGAAAAGTCAAAAAGATGGATATGCTTCCAAAAAATTTAAAAAGCACGCATGTGCTTTTTGAAAAGGGAAAAAGACTAATGTGCTTCTAAAAGAAGTTAGGGCATCTCCAGCCGCGCCCCCAGGAAGGCCTCCCCAGGTGTTTTTTTCGCGCCGGCGCCGAAAAAACGGCCCAATCGCGCCCCAGGAGCCCGATTTTCGCCGGCTTTGGCCGAAAACAGAGCCGGCGGACCCAGCCCGAACCTGGCGCGCTGGGGGGCGCCCGGGGGCGCCGGGCGAACTGTTTTGGCGTGAAAAAGCCGCGGGCCCGCCGCGTCAGCGACACGGTTCTCTTCTCGGCCCTTCGTCGTCCTCATCGCCTCGTTTCCCGCGGCGAATCAATGCCAAAGCTGCCGCTGCTGGGGAACGTAGTAATTTCAAAAAAATTCCTACGTACACGCAAGATCATGGTGATGGCATAGCAACGAGAGGGGAGAGTGTTGTCCACGTACCCTCGTAGACCGTAAGCGGAAGCGTTATGACAACGCGGTTGATGTAGTCGTACGTCTTCACGATCCGACCGATCCAAGTACCGAACGTACGGCACCTCCGAGTTCAGCACACGTTCAGCTCGATGACGATCCCCGGACTCCGATCCAGCAAAGTGTCGGGGATGAGTTCCGTCAGCACGACGGCGTGGTGACGATGATGATGCTCTACCGGCGCAGGGCTTCGCCTAAACTCCGCGACGATATGACGGAGGTGAAATATGGTGGAGGGGGGCACCGCACACGGCTAAGGAGCGATCCGTAGATCAACTTGTGTGTCATGGGGTGCCCCCCTGCCCCCGTATATAAAGGAGCAAGGGGGAGGGGGTGGCCGGCCAAGGGAGGGCGCGCCAGGGAGGAGTCCTACTCCCACCGGGAGTAGGACTCCCTCCTTTCCTAGTCCAACTAGGAGACCTTCCATGTAGTAGGAATAGGAGAGAAGGAAAGGGAAGAGAGAAGGGAAGGAAGGAGGGGGTGCGGCCCCTCCCCCTAGTCCAATCCGGACTAGGCCTTTGGGGGGCGCGCGGCCTGCCCTAGGCAGCCCCTCTCTCTTTCCCGTATGGCCCAATAAGGCCCAATACTTCTCCCGGCGAATTCCCGTAACTCTCCGGTACTCCAAAAAATACCCGAATCACCCGGAACCTTTCCGAACTCTGAATATAGTCGTCCAATATATCGATCTTTACGTCTCGACCATTTCGAGACTCCTCGTCATGTCCCCGATCTCATCCGGGACTCCTAACTCCTTCGGTACATCAAAACTCATAAACTCATCATATAACTATCATCGAAACCTTAAGCGTGCGGACCCTACGGGTTCGAGAACTATGTAGACATGACCTAGAACTATTCTTGGTCAATAACCAATAGCAGAACCTGGATGCCCATATTAGCTCCCACATATTCTACGAAGATATTTATCGGTCAAACCGCATAACAACATACGTTGTTCCCTTTGTCATCGGTATGTTACTTGCCCGAGATTCGATCGTCGGTATCTCAATACCTAGTTCAATCTCGTTACTGGCAAGTCTCTTTACTCGTTACGTAATGCATCATTTCGTAACTAACTCATTAGCTACATTGCTTGCAAGGCTTATAGTGATGTGCATTATCGAGAGGGCCCAGAGATACCTCTCTGACAATCGGAGTGACAAAACCTAAGCTCGAAATACGCCAACCCAACATGTACCTTTGGAGACATCTGTAGTACTCCTTTATAATCACCCAGTTACGTTGTGACGTTTGGTAGCACCCAAAGTGTTCCTCTGGTAAACGGGAATTGCATAATCTCATAGTTACAGGAACATGTATAAGTCATGAAGAAAGCAATAGCAACATACTAAACGATCAAGTGCTAGGCTAACGGAATTGGTCATGTCAATCACATCATTCTCCTAATGATGTGATCTCGTTAATCAAATGACTACTCTTTTGTCCATGGCTAGGAAACTTAACCATCTTTGATTCACGAGCTAGTCAAGTAGAGGCATACTAGTGACACTATGTTTGTCTATGTATTCACACATGTATTATGTTTCCGGTTAATACAATTCTAGCATGAATAATAAACATTTATCATGAAATAAGGAAATAAATAATAACTTTATTATTGCCTCTAGGGCATATTTCCTTCAGTCTCCCACTTGCACTAGAGTCAATAATCTAGTTCACATTGCCATGTGATTTAACACCAATATTCATATCTGTATATGATTAACACCCATAGTTCACATCGTCATGTGACCAACACCCAAAAGGTTTACTAGAGTCAATAATCTAGTTCACATCGCTATGTGATTAACACCCAAAGAGTACTAAGGTATGATCATATTTTGCTCGTGAGAGAAGTTTAGTCTCCCGGTCTGTCATATTCAGAGCCATATGTATTTTGCAAATATTCTATGTCCACAATGCTCTGCACGGAGCTACTCTAGCTAATTGCTCCCATTTTCAATATGTATCCAGATTGAGACTTAGAGTCATCTGGATTGGTGTAAAAGCTTGCATCATTGTAACTTTTTACGACGGGCTCTTTTATCACCTTCATAATCGAGAAACATCTCCTTAGTCCTCTACCGTTGTCCAGTGATCTACTCTTAGATCAAAATTGTATTCCTTTGTCAAACTCAGAGCAAGGTATACAATAGGTCTGGTTCACAGCATAGCATACTTTATAGAACCTATGACTGAGGCATAGGGAATGACTTTTCATTCTCTTTCTATTTTCTGCCATGGTCGGGTCTTGAGTCTTACTCAACTTCACACCTTTGCATCACAGGCAAGAACTCCTTCTTTGACTGTTCCATTTTAAACTATTTCAAAATCTTGCCAAGGTATGTACTCATTGAAAATCTTATCAAGCGTCTTGATCTATCTCAATAGATCTTGATGCTCAATATGTAAGTAGCTTTTACTGAGGTCTTTCTTTTAAAGAACTCCTTTAAAACACTCCTTTATGCTTTGCAGAATAATTCTACATTATTTCCGATCAACAATATGTCATACACATATACTTATCAGAAATGTTGTAGTGCTCCCACTCACTTTCTTGTAAATACAGGCCTTTCCAAAAAGTCTGTATAAAACTATATGCTTTGATCAACTCATCAAAGCATATATTCCAACTCCAAGATGCTTGCACCAGTCCATAGATGGATCGCTGGAGCTTGTATATTTTGTTAACACCTTTAAGATTGACAAAACCTTCTGGCTGCATCATATACAACTCTTTTTTAATAAATCCATTAAGGATTACAGTTTTGTTATCCATTTGCCAGATTTCATAAAATGCGGCAATTGCTAACATGATTCAGATAGACTTTAAGCATCGATACGAGTGAGAAAATCTCATCGTAGTCAACACCTTGAACTTTGTCAAAAACCTTTTTCGACAAGTCTAGCTTTGTAGATAGTAACACTACTATCAGCGTCTGTCTTCCTCTTAAAAATCCATTTAAACTCAATGGCTTGCCGATCATCGGGCAAGTCAACCAAAGTCCATACTTTGTTCTCATACATGGATCCCATCTCAGATTTCATGGCCTCAAGCCATTTTGCGGAATCTGGGCTCACCATCGCTTCTTCATAGTTCGTAGGTTCATCATGATCTAGTAGCATGACTTCCAGAACAGGATTGCCGTACCACTCTGGTGCGGATCTTACTCTGGTTTACCTACGAGATTCGGTAGTAACTTGATCTGAAGTTACATGATCATCATCATTAGCTTCCTCACTAATTGGTGTAGTAGTCACAGGAACAGATTTCTGTGATGAACTACTTTCTAATAAGGGAGAAGGTACAATTACCTTATCAAGTTCTACTTTCCTCCCACTCATTTCTTTCGAGAGAAATTCCTTCTCTAGAAAGGATCCATTCTTAGCAACGAATGTCTTGCCTTCGGATCTGTGATAGAAGGTGTACCCAACTTTCTCCTTTGGGTATCCTATGAAGACACATTTCTCCGATTTGGGTTTGAGCTTATCAGGATGAAACTTTTTCACATAAGCATCGCAACCTCAAACTTTAAGAAACGATAACTTTGGTTTCTTGCCAAACCACAGTTCATATTGTGTCGTCTCAACGGACTTAGGTGGTGCCCCTTTTTAACGTGAATGCAGCTGTCTTTAATGCATGACCCCAAAACGATAGTGGTAAATCGGTAAGAAACATCATAGATTGTACAATATCCAATAAAGTACGGTTATGACGTTCGGACACACCATTACGCTGTGGTGTTCCGGGTAGCATGAGTTACGAAACTATTCTGCATTGTTTCAAATGTAGACCAAACTCGTAACTCAAATATTCTCCTCCACGATCAGATCGTAGAAATTTTATTTTCTTGTTACGATGATTTTCAACTTCACTCTGAAATTCTTTGAACTTTTCAAACGTTTCAGACTTATGTTTCATTAAGTAGATATACCCATATCTGCTCAAATCATCTGTGAAGGTCAGAAAATAAGGATACTTGCCGCGAGCCTCAACACTCATCGGATCGCATACATCAGTATGTATTATTTCCAATAAGTCAGTTGCTCGCTCTATTGTTCCGGAGAACGGAGTCTTTGGTCATCTTGCCCATAAGGCATGGTACGCAAGCATCAAGTGATTCATAATCAAGTGATTCCAAAATCCCATCAGCATGGAGTTTCTTCATGCGCTTTACACCAATATAACCTAAACTGCAGTGCCACAAATAAGTTGCACTATCATTATTAACTTTGAATCTTTTGGTTTCAATATTATGAGTATGTGTATCACTATGATCGAGATCCAACGAACCGTTTTCATTGGGTGTGTAACCATATAAGGTTTTATTCATGTAAACAGAACAACAATTTATTCTCTTACTTAAATGAATAACCGTATTGCAATAAACATGATCAAATCATATTCATGCTCAACACAAACACCAAATAACACTTATTTAGTTTCAACACTAACCCCGAAAGTATAGGGACTGTGCGATGATGATCATATCAATCTTGGAACTACTTCCAACACACATCGTCACCTCGCCTGTTTACTATTTTCTGTTTATTCTGCAACTCCCGTTTCGAGTTACTACTCTTAGCAACTGAACCAGTATCAAAATGCCGAGGGGTTGCAGTAAACACTAGTAAAGTACACATCAATAACATGTATATCCAATATACCTTTGTTCACTTTTGCCATCCTTCTTATCCGCCAAATACTTGGGGCAGTTCCACTTCCAGTGACTAGTCCCTTTGCAGTAGAAGCACTTAGTCTCAGGCTTAGGACCAGACTTGGGCTTCTTCACTTGAGCAGCAACTTGCTTGCTGTTCTTCTTGAAGTTCCACTTCTTCCCTTTGCCCTTTTCTTGAAACTAGTGGTCTTGTCAACCATCAACACTTGATGTTTTTCTTGATTTCTACCTTCATCGATTTCAGCATCACGAAGAGCTTGGGAATCGTTTTCGTCATCCCTTGCATACTATAGTTCATCACGAAGTTCTACTAACTTGGTGATGGTGACTAGAGAATTCTGTCAATCACTATCTTATCTGGAAGATTAACTCCCACTTGATTCAAGCGATTGTAGTACCCAGACAATCTGAGCACATGCTCACTAGTTGAGCGATTCTCCTCCATCTTTTAGCTATAGAACTGGTTGGGGACTTCATATCTCTCAACTCGGATATTTGCTTGAAATATTAACTTCAACTCCTGGAACATCTCATATGGTCCATGACGTTCAAAACATCTTTGAAGTCCCGATTCTAAGCCATAAAGCATGGTGCACAAAACTATCAAGTAGTCATCATATTGAGCTAGCCAAACGTTCATAACGTCTGCATCTGCTCCTGCAATAGGTCTGTCACCTAGCGGTGCATTAAGGACATAATTCTTCTGTGCAGCAATGAGGATAAACCTCAGATCACGGATCCAATCCGCATCATTGCTACTAACATCTTTCAACACAATTTTCTCTAGGAACATATCAAAATAAACATATGAAAGCAACAACGCAAGCTATTGATCTACAACATAATTTGCAAAATACTACCAGGACTAAGTTCATGATAAATTTAAGTTCAATTAATCATATTACTTAAGAACTCCCACTTAGACAGACATCTCTCTAGTCATCTAAGTGATCACGTGATCCAAATCAACTAAACCATGTCCGATTATCACGTGAGATGGAGTAGTTTTCAATGGTGAACATCACTATGTTGATCATATCTACTATATGATTCACGCTCGACCTTTCGGTCTCCGTGTTCCAAGGCCATATCTGTATATGCTAGGCTCGTCAAGTTTAACCCGAGTATTCCGCGTGTGCAACTGTTTTGCACCCGTTGTATTTGAACGTAGAGCCTATCACACCCGATCATCACGTGGTGTCTCAGTACGAAGAACTTTCGCAACGGTGCATAATCAGGGAGAACACTTCTTGATAATTAGTGAGAGATCATCTTAAAATGCTACCGTCAAACAAAACAAAATAAGATGTATAACAGATAAACATCATATGCAATCAAAATATGTGACATGATATGGCCATGATCATCTTGCGTCTTTGATCTCCATCTCCAAAGTACTGTCATGATCTCTATCGTTACCGGCATGACACCATGATCTTCATCATCTTGATCTATATCAATGTGTCGTCACATGGTCGTCTCGCCAACTATTGCTCTTGCAACTATTGCTATCGCATAGCGATGAAGTAAAGCAATTATTTGGCACTTGCATCTTATGCAACAAAGAGACAACCATAGGGCTTCTGCCAGTTGCCAACAAAACATGATCATCTCATACAACAACTTATATCTCATCACGTCTTGACCATATCACATCACAACATGCCCTGCAAAAATAAGTTAGACGTCCTCTACTTTGTTGTTGCAAGTTTTACGTGGCTGCTACGGGCTTAGCAAGAACCGTTCTTACCTACGCATCAAAAACCACAACGATAGTTTGTCAAGTTGGTGCTATTTTAACCTTCGCAAGGACCAGGCGTAGCCACACTCGGTTTAACTAAAGTGAGAGAGACAGACACCCGCCAGTCACCTTTAAGCACGAGTGCTCGTAATGGTGAAACCAGTCTCGCGTAAGCGTAAGCGTAATGTCGGTCCGGGCCGCTTCATCTCACAATACCGCCGAACCAAAGTATGACATGCTGGTAACCAGTATGACTTGTATCGCCCACAACTCACTTGTGTTCTACTCGTGCATATGACATCTACGCATAAAACCTGGCTCGAATGCCACTGTTGGGGAACGTAGTAATTTCAAAAAAAATTCTACGTACACGCAAGATCATGGTGATGGCATAGCAACGAGAGGGGAGAGTGTTGTCCACGTACCCTCGTAGACCGTAAGCGGAAGCGTTATGACAACGCGGTTGATGTAGTCGTACGTCTTCACGATCCGACCGATCCAAGTACCGAACGTACGGCACCTCCGAGTTCAGCACACGTTCAGCTCGATGACGATCCCCGGACTCCGATCCAGCAAAGTGTCGGGGATGAGTTCCGTCAGCACGACGGCGTGGTGATGATGATGATGCTCTACCGGCGCAGGGCTTCGCCTAAACTCCGCGACGAATATGGTGGAGGGGGGCACCGCACACGGCTAAGGAACGATCCATAGATCAACTTGTGTGTCATGGGGTGCCCCCCTGCCCCCGTATATAAAGGAGAAAGGGGGAGGGGGCGGCCGGCCAAGGGAGGGCGCGCCAGGGAGGAGTCCTACTCCCACCGGGAGTAGGACTCCCTCCTTTCCTAGTCCAACTAGGAGACCTTCCATGTAGTAGGAATAGGAGAGAAGGAAAGGGAAGAGAGAAGGGAAGGAAGGAGGGGGTGCGGCCTCTCCCCCTAGTCCAATTCGGACTAGGCCTTGGGGGGGCGCGCGGCCTGCCCTAGGCAGCCCCTCTCTCTTTCCCGTATGGCCCAATAAGGCCCAATACTTCTCCCGGCGAATTCCCGTAACTCTCCGGTACTCCGAAAAATACCCGAATCACTCGGAACCTTTCCGAACTCCGAATATAGTCGTCCAATATATCGATCTTTACGTCTCGATCATTTCGAGACTCCTCGTCATGTCCCCGATCTCATCCGGGACTCCGAACTCCTTTGGTACATCAAAACTCATAAACTCATAATATAACTGTCATCGAAACCTTAAGCGTGCGGACCCTACGGGTTCGAGAACTATGTAGACATGACCTAGAACTATTCTTGGTCAATAACCAATAGCAGAACCTGGATGCCCATATTGGCTCCCACATATTCTACGAAGATCTTTATCGGTCAAATCGCATAACAACATACGTTGTTCCCTTTGTCATCGGTATGTTAGTTGCCCGAGATTCGATCGTCGGTATCTCAATACCTAGTTCAATCTCGTTACCGGCAAGTCTCTTTACTCGTTACGTAATGCATCATTTCGTAACTAACTCATTAGCTACATTGCTTGCAAGGCTTATAGTGATGTGCATTACCGAGAGGGCCCAGAGATACCTCTCCGACAATCAGAGTGACAAAACCTAATCTCGAAATACGCCAACCCAACATGTACCTTTGGAGACACCTGTAGTACTCCTTTATAATCACCCAGTTACGTTGTGACGTTTGGTAGCACCCAAAGTGTTCCTCTGGTAAACGGGAGTTGCATAATCTCATAGTTACAGGAACATGTATAAGTCATGAAGAAAGCAATAGCGACATACTAAACGATCAAGTGCTAGGCTAACGGAATGGGTCATGTCAATCACATCATTCTCCTAACGATGTGATCCCGTTAATCAAATGACAACTCTTTTGTCCATGGCTAGGAAACTTAACCATCTTTGATTCACGAGCTAGTCAAGTAGAGGCATACTAGTGACACTATGTTTGTCTATGTATTCACACATGTATTATGTTTCCGGTTAATACAATTCTAGCATGAATAATAAACATTTATCATGAAATAAGGAAATAAATAATAACTTTATTATTGCCTCAAGGGCATATTTCCTTCAGCCGCGCGCTGCCGCGCCGGTTAGCCTGCAGCATTGATGCCTCACGGGCGGCGCAGTGAAGACCGGACGACGCACGTCCCTCGCCCTCCCTCACCCGCCACGCGTACACACGGTGGCACGCGTGCCTCAGCCTATATATGACACGCCCCGGCGCACTCTGCGACTCACACTCTCCCACCGTCGTTGTTCCTCCCTCTCCTCTCCTCTCTTTCGCCGTCTCCAGTTCACACCAATGGCCGAGCGCTTCCCAGGCGACGGCGTGGCGGCGAACGGCTTCGGCCGCCGCCATCTTCATGAAGACGAGGCTCGCCTCCTTTACGAGGCCGAGTACCCGGTCCCGCCGGACATGCGGGTGCCCGGGGCGTGGAGGATCAGCGCGGGCGGCGTGCCGGTGCCCCCGGTACCCACCGGCGCGGCGCGGCGTGCGGAGATCGCACGCATCCGCTCGAACCTGCCGCGTGCGGCGAGGGAGGGGCCACGGTACGTCCCCGACAGCCCTCTCTGGGAACCTTACTTCCGCCGCCGTCACGCCCAGCAGCTCGAGGCCACCAACAGTGTCGTGCCCTTCGGCAGGCTCAACGCCGCCGACCGGCGTCGGTGGTGGGGCATGCCCGGGCGCATGTTGGAGGCCGTCCTCGAGTACATCGAGGGCGCCAACACGCCGCGCCTCAAGTACCCCGATCCCCCTTCCTTCTCACGCCGTCGGGGAAGCTCCTGGACCCCGACGCGCATGGAGATCGGGGGGTCCTCCTCCTCGTCCGGCGGCTCGCCCTGCCTCCGTCCCGTCAAGCCAGAGCCCCAGGACACGCCGGTCAGCGCGCGCACCCGCAGCTCCGGCGTCCGCATCGGCGCCAACGCCTCTCCACCCACCGGCCGCTTCGTCCTCGTCGAGCCCAAGCCGGAGCCCGGCCTCCCTGCGGAGTACGAGGAGATAGCCCGGCGCGGCTTCTCCGACGAGGACGCCATGCGGTGGGCGCGGGACGACTACCTCCGCGACGAGATGGTCCGGCAGCGCCGGGCCCTGGAGGAGATCGCCGCCCGCAAGCGTGGGCGCCAGGACGAGCACGACGTCGTGGTCCTCGACAGCGACGACGACGACGACAACGCCCCCGGACCGTCCAACCCGCCGCGCCAACCGGGGGAGGGATGCAGCAGGCACGGCGGAGGCGGAGGCGGGGGCGGCGACGACGACGACGATGACGACGACAGCGGTGACTACACGCGGTTCTACAGCCTCCTCGGCATGTAGAACCGCGTGGGCGGGCGGCGAGGCGGGCAGCGAGGGAGACGGCGGGGGTAGCCCACGGTAGTTTTTTTTTCTTTTTTTGTAAAATATGTTTAAGTTTGAACGAACTCGCCGATATTTGCGTTAAATTTGAGTCGTTTTGCGTCTTATTTGACTTTTTTGACTAACCGTGGGCACCACGACTGGGAGGCATCACGCCCCCATTGCGCGGTTTAGCACTGGTGCGCCCCCAGGGGGCGATTTTTTGCCCCTCCTGGGGGGCCAACGGCTGGAGATGCCCTTAGAATGCACACATGTGCTTTCGGGGTCCTTTTTTTGGTTTGATTTTCTTTTGGGTTTTGTTTCTTTTTTTCCGTGAAAAGAAAAGGTCCGGCGAAACCTAATAGCAGAGATCTAGTTTCAAAGACCTCGACGCGACAAATACAACGTTGAAAACGGTATGTGATCTGGAAGGACGGTTCAGGAGATAAATGGTTTTGAAAAAACGAATCTACGAAAGAAGGGAAACACTTCCAGTTACGAGTGCGGCACTCGTCAGCACCCGAGAAGCTTGGAATACTCTTAATTAATGATTTCGCTAGACGCACCCTTCCTACTTCGACACCTCACCATGATCTTACACTTCAGATGTAGGCATGGGCTACCCAGGCCAATGACTTGAACCTGAAGCCCATTGAGATAGAACGCGTGGGGCGCGGCTATGTGCCGCACGTTGTGATTCCTAACATAGGGTCGCGTATAAGAGCTGTTGCTCGGCCGCCCCAATAAACACGTGGCATTGTCAATGCTTTGCTCATGGTTCTTTTTTTCCTTCCATTTTTCCTTCACATTTCTGTTTTCATTTTTGTTTTTTAGTATTTTTACTAATGTTCATATTTTGGAATAATCTATTTTACGTTAAGTTTAGAAAAATGTTAATCATGCATTCAAAATATGTTAATCAGGTATAGGAAAATGTTAATCATGTGTAAGAAAAATGTTTGTGACAATCTGAAAATTGTGGCGCATTTTAAAAAATGTACATGAAATTTCTAAATCCCTAAAAAACGAAATTTCTAGAAACAATATACAATGTTAAATTTTTTTTGTGAGATTCAAAAATAAAGTTTCATACAGTAGAAAAATATACGTTACATTTCAAAGAATGTTCATGAGTTTCAAAAATTGGTATCTGGTATTGAAAAGAAGATATGTGATGTAATTTTAATTTTGTAATGTAAAAAAGTTTGTACCATTAAAAAATGTAGGTGACATTTTACAGAAAAATTCAAGCGATTCCAAAAATGATTCGTGAAATTTATAAAAATATTTATACAATGTAAAAAATGTTACTGTGGGATAAAAAAATATTAATTCCATTAACAAATGTACATGCACTTTTAAAGAAATATTCACGTGTGTACAAAAAATGTGCAGGAAATTTTAAAAAATGTTTAAACAATGCAAAAAAATGTGTGTGTAGTTTAAAAAATTGTTGATAGCCATTAAGAAAATGTACAACATGTATTTGGAAAACATTACCATGTATTCAGGAAAGTGTTCAAAACATATATTTTAACAAATATACATCATGTATTAAAACAATGTACAAAGTGTACCCAAAAAAATGTGTACTAAGAAAAAGTAGAAATGTCCTAAAAATAGAAAACCGATTAAAACTGACAAAGAAACAAAAAGAAAAGCAGAAAAATATCAAACAATACGAAGAATATCAAGCAAGAAATAAAAGAGAACCAAGAGTATAAAAAATAGAAAAAATGAATAAAAACCAATGAAAATGAAAGTACAATGAAAGGAAAAAGCAATGAAAAAAATACAAAGCAAATGAATAATAAAGGAAAAAAAAAGAAAAAGCGGAGCAGATCGAGCGAACCTATAGCTATGGACAAGCCGCGCGAGCGACTGAAGTAATGGGCCGATTCTATTTGCTCCCTCGCAGATGAATCTTAATAGGAATCGGTATGGGCGAGACATAGCCCCGACAGAATGTGTGCTTCGATTTTACGTAGAGAGCCCGACCTTAAAGCCAGAGGCACCTAAAATCCCCGCTTTAAAGAAAATTAGAGGAATAGTATTGTTTTTATAGGGCGCTGCTACGCATCTGGCGGATCTTTTTAAAGGATCTGTCACCTCGCGAGCCATCGTGTCTCCTCTACTATTGCAATATATGTCGTGTTGTAGAAATTTCCCACAGCACGGGTTATGTTGCAAATACTGCAGCATAGGTCAAGTTGCAGATTATTTTTGCAACAGATGTCTTATTACAGTTTTCTTTTGCAATAGAGGTTTTATTGCAATTTTTTTTACAACAGAGGTCTCATTGGAATTTAATTTGTTTTGCAATAGAGGTCTTGTTATAATTTTTCTTTTGCAACAAAGATCTTGTTGAAGAAATTTGATGTAGCGAGCTGCAAGCAGTGACCACGTCAGCCGAAAGAAAGGCCGATGCTCCATCAGGATGATGGGGCAACGATGGACGCAGCTCCTCGCGGTGGACGCGGACGTTGATGCTTCCCTATGACGGCGGACCCAACTCGAGTTCGGGCGCACTGCGACGGCCGACATTCATGGTGGAGGGCGGGCGGTTTTAGCGGCGCCTACGCTGACGACCTCATCGGCATGCTGCCGGCGACGAGCGTCGATGGTGGCTGTCAAAGCAGCGCGAGGAGGCGTCGCCTTGACAGGGAGCTCGTGAGGAGCACGAGTGACCACTGCTCTCTTGGGGATCAAAATCCAGATCCCGCAACAAACCGGTTGTCGCGGTGGGGAAAATTGACAACAACAACTCGGTTTCGAAATCTATTCTAGGTAATAGGTTGCTCCTACCTCTTAGCTATCCGATTAAAATCAGATCGTTTTCCACCGGAGGCGGCGGACGCACGTGTCTTTATCTGTCAGATGATCCCAAAAATTCCTTATATTTATATTATTATTTTTCCGGAGAAAAAAATGACACTGTTTAGTATATTTGGGGCAAAGACAAACTTGGCTTGGGAGTTTACGAATAGACATGTTTACTTCACTGCCTCCAGCTCGAGGCTATTCTTGACCGCACAAGAAAGTGTGAGACCATCTCTAACAGATCCTGTATAATACTCTGACCCACAAAATAACGATTAAAATATGGTATGCACTTAGAATACTACCCGATCAGACACTGTAAACGTGCCGGACCCGTAAATTTTTTTGAGGGGCACGGTAAAATCCCATCTCCAACTCGCGAAAACGAAGGTTTCCCCCTCAACCCGACGGTGCCCCGTATCCCAGAAAGCGGTTGGCGGGAGGGACATTTTAGCCCACGCCCTTTTCCCACCCCTTCCGCTGCCACCCGTCATTGGTTCCGCCCGTCCGCCGCCGGCGATTCCGGCTAAATGTGCGGGCGGAATCGCGCCACGGGGGCGCCCCTATCCTGTTCCACCTAGCCGCTTCACCGGCTCCCCGGATCGGCCGATCCGAGCTGCCCCTAGTCGCCGTCGCGGCCCCAGGGTCCACCGCTGCACAGCCACCGCCCGAGCCGCCGGTGAGTACTTGTGCTTGTGCTTTGGGATGCGGTGTGCATAGTTGGTTAATACCGCTAGAGCATTCGTCCGATTCGGACGACTCGGATGTTGAGACGTTGCTTGTGAACTATTGACAATAGACGTTGGTGATGGCCCTCGCCATGAAGGAGCATGAAGATGAGAACCGAAAGATACGGCGAGGATCGACCTTCGGCCGTCTTCGCATTCCTCGAAATCGCCATCTCAGGAACGAGATGTTGATGCAAGACTACTTCGCAGACAGTCCAACATATCCGCCGCACCTCTTCCGGAGAAGGTACCGAATGCGCCGATCCCTCTTTGTAAAAATAGTGCAAGCTTGCGAGGCCAATTATTGGTATTTCACTCAAAGAAGAAATGCCGCGCGCTTGAAGGGATTTATCAAAAAATGTCGGCAGCTATGCGGGTAATTGCATACAGCATTCTGGCTGACTATGTCGATGAGTACCTTCGCATTGGTGAAGATACTACAATTGAGTCTGTGCATAGGTTTGCCAAAGTGATCATCCATGTCTTTGGTCCTGAATATCTTTAGGCATCCAACAAGGAAGACACAAAAAATTGATGGCATCAAGTGAGAGAGGAGGTTGGCCTGGCATGCTAGGAAGCATTGATTGTATGTATTGGACTTAAAAAAACCGCCAGAATGCATGGCAGGGAATGTATTGTGGCAAGTCTCATGATGCAACAATTGTGCTACATGCCGTAGCATCCGAGGATTTATGGATTTGGCATTGTTTTTTTGTATGCCAGGTACTCTTAGTGATATCTATGTGTTGCAACGGTCTCATTTCAGTACTAGAGATAACCCTAGCAGTAGCGCTGGATATATAGCTATCAGTAGCCCTGGTACAAGCGCGATCACTAAGGTGCTACAACTAACTGGTAGCCGTAGCGCTGGTTTTCTAGCGCTACTACTATACCTAATTAGCAGTAGCGCTCGAATGGAACTAGCGCTACTAATAATAGTAAGTAGTAGTAGCGTTTCTTATGAAAAGCGCTACTACTAATTTTTTCCGTATTTTTTAAACAACTTATTGTCCCTGTATTTGTATAGGTTTTATATACAATACTTTCATCATATGATTTTATGACCATGATTAGTTATTATATATATCAATGGGTGTGAACATGGATTAGATTCAAGTGGAGGCAACATGTGGTGCAGTTTGGATTAGTAGTACTTTCGATGTGCACCACATGTTGCCTCCACTTGAATCTAATCCATATTCATTTCACCCACTGATATATAAAATAATTAATCATGCTCATATGACAACATAGCATAATGCATCATCATAATAACTTGGTCATCATTTTCGCCCATGAGACATCATATAACAACTTGGTCACTAGTCATAATCACAACTTTTCCTCCTCATCATCATCAACTCTGTACCTACGACCTACTCCTCTCTCATAGGACCTACTACCCTCTCTAAGGTAAAGTAGCATAAAACAAGATAGACCCTGACTATCCATTATGGAGAATGAAGACTATCCTGTCTCTAATTCTTGCTCTTCACATAATGTTGCTTCCAAGTAGCTCCCTATGATTGTTTATACATTTTTTCCATTATTTGATTGTCATGTCTTGATCGATTTTAGAAATCCGATATGAACAGTTGCGAATTCTAGGCAGATATGGCCGTAAGCTAATAACATCAAGCCGACCTTTCGGAAATATCAGATCAGGCACACAATCCTTTGGGATTTTCTGTTGAAAAACATAATAATAGCATCATAGTTAGCAATGTAGTTTAGTTTTAGAAGAATATATGCAAAAGATGCACGGATGTCGTAATAGTAAAAAAATCTTATCATGCCATCTCCATGGATGTTACCGTAGGTCAGCACGTGCACTAGTGGCACGTATTGACCATAATGTGCAGGAGTTTGATAATTGATATTGTAATTCTCAACATCAATAATAAATGAGATAAGATGATCTTTCTCCTGATTAGTTAATTTTGCGCCATCAGTGTAGTAGATTATGTCTACCATCTTCCGTACATTTTTTGAAGAATGAAAATATGCTATCAATGGAAATACGCTGTCAACTATTTTGAAATAAAAAATATAAATTACTCAATAAATATGTTTGAGAAACTCACATAGCGGTAGAATTGGAAGCTTATCAACAATGACCCAAATTTCCATATTCTCTTCATCGATGTCAGGATCACCAAGATCCAAGGTGACAAGCATACCCTCGTGAAAATCAGACATCTTGCAAAGTGCTTCCCAATCCGGGCAACCAAAATGGGATACGCTATCAAAATTGTATAGATTTACAGCAAAACCATAACCATGATGGGACCTTAGGTGAACTATCTTTGTTTCCATACTTTCATGATCTTCAAAATCCAGCCTCTCAAAGACATAGCGCCTTGCATGGCATGGATAAGCTAGTCAAATTCTAGAAGACGAAAATTACACGTTGAAAGAAGCAGAAGTCGTGCTTAATTATGAAAAAACACTTGTCGTCATTGCGTACCATTTCAACATCGAAGGTCTCCTGGAGCTTAATACTGAAGCGCCGACCTTCTACCATGGGAACGATGGAGAAGCGACCCCCACGACAACAGTCGGGATTCTTCCTCTCTGACATTTGCGACCGTTGGTGATGGTAGCTACTCCCGTCATTCCAAAGTGCATTACACCAAAATGTCTAGCACCTTGGAATGAAGAAGAAGCTACCAACACGACAACATTTGGGATTCTTCGTCCTCTCATATATGGTGGAGACTCTCCCTCACTGATTCCTCTCTGACATTTGCGACCGTCGGTGATGGTTGTTCTTCTCTTCTTTCCAGTGCATTACCAAAAGGTCTATCACAATTCACAAGAAAGAAGAGGAAGAACGACCCCCACGACAACAGTCGGAATTCTTCTTCTCTCATATATATGGTGAAGTCCCGACAGACTTAAAGTCAACCCGAAATGTCGCTTAATTATCTTTCTACAAAATCCGGGCCACTCGATATTTCCTACATATTCTAGCACAAGTCATGCCAAAATTGACGGAAAAATCCGGCATGACCTTTGCTAAAAAGGACATATATCGAGCGCCTGAAATTTGCCGAAATGGAAATTAATCAACACTCCAGCAAAACATAGGCCACTTCAAAGTGTTCCCTCCAAACATAGGCCACTTGGGCAAGCACTAGTACTATAGAACACTACATATCACATGTCTAAATCTCCATCATATTTGAAAGACATACATTGAAAATTTTCTATTCCTTGAAAATTGTCACAACTACTCATGTAGCTACTACTCTACTACAACTATCCAAACATCTACATCATCATCGACATGGGGGTTTTGCTGGTCTCACCTCGAGGTCGGAGGTGGTCGGTGACGGGGAGGATGGCGGGGATGATGCAGGGGCTCCTTGATTTCTGCAAAAACAAAATATAAACAAAAACATTATTATCCTCATCTTAGGACTTAGTGAAACCCTATGTTTAAAACATCCTAGTTCTAGCCCTAAAATTTACTAAAATACCTTGTTCTAACCCTAAAAATTGAAAAGACCTATACATTAACTAAAACTACCCTAGTTCTAGCCCTAACATCTATCCATCCATCCATCCATCTATATATCCTCATAAATCCTAGAAAAATGCCCTGTTTTTTAACTATTGTCTACTTCTTGAATCATAGAAAAATGCCATAATTTCACATAACTTAGAGTTTGAAACATAGTTCTAACCCTAATTATTTGTACTACCCATCTATCCATCCATTTGTCTAAACCAAGTTCTAACCCTAAAAATTTGTAAAAACTAGTTCTAATCATCGACATGGGCATTTTCATATTTTATTTGATACCTATAATACTTAAAGATAATAGGTTCAAAAGACCGACATCGAACGAATAAAAAGTATCTATTGTATTCAAATTTACTGAAATTTTTCTAATTTTCTGTTCTATTCTACATTTACTATTTTTCTATGCTATTCAAAAGAAGAAAATTTACTAAAAATTTCCTATTCTATTCAAAAGACCTACATTTACTTATTTGTTTTCAATTCTATTCAGAAAACCTAGATTTACTAAAAAAATCTCATATAGCATTTTAATACATTTCTGTACCTAAAAATTTCTATAACTAAATTATTTTACTAAAAAAATTCTATACCTAAATTTTTATACAGAGAGAGGTGGGAGAAGGAGGAGGAGGAGGGAGGAGTGAGGGCTTCGGCAGCTGGGGGAGGGAGGAGAGAAGATGGCAGTGGGAGGAGGGATGCGGGAGCATGGCGGTCGAAGGAGATGGGAGGAGAGCATCGGGCGCCGATGGGAGGAGGGAGGAGAGAGGAGGGCCGCTGGAGGGAGGATAGAGGAGGGCGGCGAGAGGAGGAGGGAGTGAGGGAGGCATATACCTTGGGGGCGACGGTGGGTGACAGCAGGCGATGACGGCGACGGTGAGCGACGACGGGCGATGGCGCGCGGCGGAGAGAGAGAGCGAGTGGGAGTGTGAGGGGAGATTGAGGACACGGGGTGTGGATATGGTGCCCATAGTAGAGCGCTAATTGGAGGAAAGCGCTACTGCTAAGTACAATAGAAGTAGCGCTTTTTACGTCAGAGCACTACTAGTACACCTAGCCTGCCGGCAATGGTGTGGCAATTATAGTAGCGTGTTTTTTAACTACCGCCCTACTGCTATGTGCATAGTAGCAGTCCTCTTTATGCGCAATCTCTACTGATAATTAGTAGCAGTGCTTCCTTGTAAAAAGCGCTATCGGTAAGCTTCTGTGTATAAGGTTTTCCCTAGTAGTGTTTGTTTGCTAGGCTTGCTAGTGGTGATGCTCCTTCTTGCAACTACACTATCAATGGGCATGAATACACAAAGGGGTACTATCTTGAAGATGGTATCTACCCTTCTTGGTGCACATTTTTCTAGAGCATCAAAGACCCCCAAACTTGGAAACAATGTGAATTTGCAAGGGTACAAGAGGCAGCCCAAAAAGAATTGAAAGAGCATTCGGGGTTTTGCAATCTTGGTTTACCATTGTTCATGGTCCTGCTCATTTTTGGGACAAGCGGTCCTTGAAAAACATCATGACTTGTTGTGTTATTCTTCATAATATGATTCTCGAAGATGAGAGAGACATGAACTTGGAGTTCTTCTACGACAATGTGGGTAGCCGTGTGATACGTCTCCAACGTATCTATAATTTTTGATTGTTACATGCTATTATATTATCTGTTTTGGATGTTTTATATCCATTAATATGTTGTTGTATATTATTTTTGGGACTAACCTATTAACCTAGAGCCTAGTGCCAGTTTCTGTTTTTCCTTGTTTTTGAGCTTCGCAGAAAAGGTATAATAAACAGAGTCCAAACGTAATGAAATCTTAGCGATGATTTTCTTGGACCAGAAGACACCCAGGAGACATGGAGATCAAGTTGGAAGAGCCACGATGAGGCGACAAGGGGGAGAGCATGCCCAAGGGGGTAGGGCGCGCCCCCTGCCTTGTGGGCCCCTCGTCACTTCCCTGACCTAATTCTTCGTACTATATATTCCCAAATATCCACAAACCACCAGAAGCATCGACTAAAACACTTTTCCACCGCCGCAACCTTCTGTACCCTTGATATCCCATCTAGGGGCCTTTTCCGACATCCTGCCAGAGGGGGATTCGATCACGGAGGGCTTCTAAATCAACTCTATTACCCTTCGATGAAGCATGGGTAGTTTACCTCAGACCTACAGGTCCATAACTAGTAGCTAGATGGCTTATTCTCTCTCTTTGCTTCTCAACACCATGTTCTCCTCGATGTTCTAGGAGATCTATCTGATGTAATCTTCTTTTGCGGTGTGTTTGTCGAGATCCGATGAATTGTGTATTGATGATCAGCTTATCTATAAATACTATTTAAATCTTCCCTGAATTCTTATATGCATGATTTGATATCTTTGTAATTCTCTTCGAATTATCGGTTTAGTTTGGCCAACTAGATTGATTTTTCTGGCAATGGGAGAAGTGCCTAGCTTTGGGTTCAATCTTGCAGTGTCCTCCCAGTGACAGGGCAGCAAGGCACGTATTGTATTGTTGCCATCGAGGATAAAAAGATGGGGTTTACATCATATTGCTTGAGTTTATTCCTCTACATCATGTCATCTTACTTAATGCATTACTCTGTTCTTCATGAACTTAATACTCTAGATGCAGGCAGGAGTCGGTCGATGTGTGGAGTAATAGTAGTAGATGCAGGCAGGAGTCGGTCTAGTTGACACGGACGTGATGCCTATAGTTTATAATCATTGCCTTAGATATCGTATAACTTTGCTCTTTTCTATCAATTGCTCAACAGTAATTTGTTGACCCACCGTATTATTTGTTATCTTGAGAGAAGCCACTAGTGAAACCTATCGCCTCGGGTCTATTTTCCATCATATAAGTTTCCGATCTACTATTTTGCAATCTTTTAGTTTCCGATCTATAAACAAAAAATACCAAAAATATTTACTTTACCTTTTGTTTAGTTTCATCTATCTCTATCAGATCTCACTTTTGCAAGTAACCGTGAAGGGATTGACAACCCCTTTATCGCGTCGGGTCGAAGTTGTTTGATTGTTTGTGCAGGTCTTGGTGATTTGTGTGTTGTCTCCTACTGGATTGATACCTTGGTTCTCTAACTGAGGGAAATACTTATTTCTGATTTGCTGCATCACCCTTTCCTCTTCAAGGGAAAAAACCAACGCAAGCTCAAGAAGTAGCACCGTGTCAAACCAGCTAGAGACCCTAACCGCATTAGAGCATTTCTTCAGACCTACAGGGAGGTTGAAAATGCAAACACCCACTTTCAGCTTCAGGAGGATCTCACTGAGCACCATTGGCAAAGAGTTGGGTAGTAACACATTCCATTTTTTCAATCATTTTATTTAATTCATGTGTGATTTGTATTCAGGACAAGTTTTGTATTGAATTTTAGTTTGCTTTAGTGATTTGGATGATTGTTGTATTGTAATATTGACATTGTTGAATTGTAATATTTCAATAATTATTTAGTTTTGCATTTAATTATTTAGTTTGCTTCCATAATTGTTGTATTGTAATACTGAATATGTGGCATTCGTGAATATTTCATTTTACAGTTCCACTATGCGAGGTCTGCTCGGCCGGCGCCTGCGCCGGGACGCAAAACCATTTTTTCGTGAACTGTAAACGAGTTTTGCGGGTCGGTGATATACGAGATCTACTAGAGATGCTCCGAGGAAGATAGTGGAAGAGCTATTTTCTTGTGAATATGAGAGAAAAGGAGAAGATGCCGCATTGCCGCCGTCAGACATGGTGACAGGCACACGCATGAATCATGCACGACCATCCGTGTCCTATTACCACGAGGAAGATTGTAATTTTTTTTGCGGGGAAGAGGAAGATTGTATTAATGGTGCCAACTGCAACAAGCACGCCGCCTTGCATTGCTTGCCTGCCTGGGTGACGCCGGCCGAGGCATGCACGACGGGATATATTGCGCTTTCATCACAAGTAGCACGCGCTTATCTGGCCGAGTGGCCGAGGTCGTGCTACTGTCTGGTGGGAGATTGCACGTGAGAATCCAATTCCATGTAAACTACGATATTTATCGAATGCGGAAGTTCCAATATTTATTGCGAGTTTTTCCCTTGTCTGAATAGTATCCATTGAGATTTAGGTACTCCATTTGTTTCATAATGCACCGCAATTTTTTTTGAAAAGTCAGGCTTCATAAACTTTGATCAAGTTTTGGAAGAACAACATTTACACCTAAAATGGCAAGCATATACTATTAGATTTCATTACAATAAGTAGTTTTCCCTACATCCTTCCCAATTGCCTGGTGAAATGCATGTGATTGGTGGGGATGAAGAGAGAAAGAGAAAATAAAGAACAAAAAATATTAAAAAAGTGGTTCGGGGTGGGCTACATCCTACATGGAGAGCTTCCTGAAAATGCCCGGCATCCCTATATCCCCTCATATTTAATGTGGATATCGGGATTTGCGGACAACCCCATCATATGGTGACAAGTGAAAGGTCCAGTTAAATGTTTTTTTTCTTATCTCTTTTGTCCGAACTGTGGTCATATCTTGTTAGAGCATCTATAGCCGGAAAGTCCTGAAACCCAGCGGTCCGAAGTTCGTCTCCTCCGTCGGATCGGTGGCACCGCGTGGCGCAGCTCCAGCGGGCCGCGCAGTGCCTAGCCCGGTTATTTAAGTCGATCGGCGGCACCGAAACCCTACCATCCATCCAAAATTTCCTCCTCCTGTCCGCTACCACCACTTTCCACTCCACCCGTCCGCCTAGTAGCCATGCCCCCCAAGGGTGAGGAGTGATGGGGAACGTTGCATGGAAAACAGAAAATTTCTACGCACACGCAAGATCTATCCATGGAGATGTATAGCTACGGGAGGGGGTGAACATCTACATACCCTTGCAGATTGCTAAGCGGAAGCGTTTATCAACGTGGTTGATGTAGTCGTACACCTTCAAGATCCGCCCCGATCCAGTACCGAACGTACGGCACCTCCGCGTTCAGCACACGTTCAGCTCGATGATGTCCTTGCCTTCTCGATCTAGCAAGAGAGGCGAAGTAGTAAATGAGTTCCGGTAGCACAACGATGTAGTGACAGTGGTAGTGAAACTATTTCCGTAGGGCTTCGCCAAGCACAACGGATTTAGGACGGAGGACAAACTAGAGGGAGAGGGGGCGCCGGCACATGGCTTGGTGAATCGTGGTGTCCCTCAGGGGCTAGCCCTGCTCCTCTATTTATATGTTGACCCCTGGGGTTGTTTCTTGGAGAAAGAGCCTCCTCAAAGCTGGTTTGGAACGAAAGGAAGAGTCCTTCTCGATTTCTAGTACCAGACGCCAGGGTCCGTGGCGTCTGGTCCCTGACCTCCGCAAAACTTCCTTTTGCACCGACCTAAAGCCCTGTGGGCCTTACCCCTTGGCCCAACCATCTCATCCTATATATCAATCTTTACCTCCGGACCATTCCGGAGCTCCTCGTCATGTCTATGATCTCATCCGGGACTCCAAACAACATTCGGTCACCAACATACATGACTCATATAATACTATATCATCAACAAACGTTAAGCGTGTGGACCCTCCGGTTTCGAGAATGATGTAGACATGACCGAGACGCTACTCCGGACAATAACCAATAGCGGGACATGGATGCCCATATTGGTTCCTACATATTCTACGAAGATCTTTATCGGTCGAACCTTTATGACAACATACTTAGTTCGCTTTGTCCGTCGGTATGTTACTTGGCCGAGATTCGATCGTGGGTATCTTCATACCTGATTCAATCTCGTTACCGGTAAGTCTCTTTACTTGTTTCATAATACATCATCTTGTAACTGACTCCTTAGTCACTTTGCTTGCAAGCTTCTTGTGATGATGTATTACTGAGAGGGCCCAAAGATACCTCTCCGTCATACGGAGTGAAAATACCAATCTCAATGCATGCCAACTCAACAGACACCTTGGAGATACCTATAGAGCATCTTTATGATCACCTAGTTATGTTGTGACATTTGATAGCACACAAGGTATTCCTCCGGTATCCGGGAGTTGCATGATCTCATGGTCGATGGAGTATTTGACATTTAAGAAAGCAGTAGCAATAAACTGAACGACCATATGCTAAGCTAAAGGATGGGTCTTGTCCATCACATCATTGTCCTAATGATGTGATCCCGTTATCAAATGATAACTCATGTCTACGGTTAGGAAACCTTAACCATCTTTTGATCGACGAGCTAGTCTAGTAGAGGCATAATAGGGACTTGGTATTTGCTTATGTATTCACACATGTATTTAAGTTTCCAATCAATACAATTCTAGCATGAATAATGAACCTTTAACATGATTAAGGAAATATAATAATAACCACTTTATTATTGCCACTAGGGCATATTTCCAATAGTCTCCCACTTGCACTAGAGTCAATAATCTAGATTACATAGTAATGTATCTAACACCCATGGAGTCTTGGTGTTGATCATGTTTTTCTCGCGGAAGAGGTTTAGTCAATGGGGTTGCCACATTCAGATCCGTATGTATTTTGCAAATTTCTATGTTTCCATCTTTGACCTATTCACTAATGGATTTGAAGCATCTCTTGATGTGTTTGGTTCTCTTGTGAAACCTCAATTCCTTCGCTAAGGCAATTGCTCTAGTGTTGTCACAAAATATTGTCATTGGACCCAATGCACGGGGTATTACACCCAGATTGGATATGAACTCCTTCATCCAGACTCCTTCATGTGCTTCTTTCGAAGCAGCTATGTACTCCGCTTCACATGTAGATCCCATCATGATGCCCTACTTCGAACTTCACCAACTGACAGCTCACCATTCAATATAAATACATATTCGGTTTGTGACTTAGAGTCATCTGGATCTATGTCGAAGCTAGCATCAACATAACCCTTTACGATGAGCTCTTCATCACCTCCATAAATGAGAAACATGTCCTTGGTCCTTTTCAGGTACTTCAGGATAATCTTGACCATTGTCCAGTGATCCAATCCTGGATTACTTTGGTACCTCCTTACCAAACTTATGGCAAGGCACACATCAGGTCTGGTACACAACATGGCATACATTATAGAACCTATGGCTGAGGCATAGGGAATGACTTTCATTCTCTCTCTATCTTCTGTCATTGTCAGACTTTTGAGTCTGACTAAATGTTACACCTTGCAACATAGGCAAGAACCCTTTATTTAACTGGTCCATTTTGAACTTCTTCAAAACTTTGTCAAGGTACATGCTTTGTGAAAGTTCTATTAAGCAACTCGATCTATCCCTATAGATCTTGATGCCCAATATGTAAACAGCTTCACCAAGGTCTTTCATTGAAGAATTCTTATTCAAATATTCTTTTATGCTATCCAGAAATTCTATATCATTTCCAATCAGCAATATGCCATCCGCATATAATATCAGAAATGCTACAGAGCTCCCACTCACTTTCTTGTAAATACATGCTTCACTGTAACTCTGTATAAAACCATATATTTTGATCACCTTACCAAAGCATGTATTTCAACTCCGAGATGCTTGCACCAGTCCATAGATCGATCGCTGGATCTTGCACATTTTGTTAGCACCTTTAGGATCGACAAAACCTTCTGGTTGCATCATATACATCTCTTCTTTAATAAACCCATTAAGGAATGCAGTTTTAACGTACATTTTCCAAATTTCATAATCATAAAATTCAGCAATTGCTAACATGATTTTGACAGACTTAAGCATCGCTACGGGTGAGAAAGTCTCATCGTAGGCAACCCCTTGAACTTGTCGAAAACCTTTTGTGACAAGTCGAGTTTTGTAGACAGTGATATTACAATCAGCGTCTGTCTTCCTCTTGAAGATTCATTTATTCTCAATGGCTTGCTGATCATCGAGCAAGTCCACCAAAGTCCACACTCTGTTCTCATACATGGATCCTATCTCAAATTTCATGGCCTCGAGCCATTTGTCGGAATCTAGGCTCATCATAGCTTCTTCATAGTCCATAGGCTCGCCGTTGTCTAACAACATGACTTCCAGAACATGATTATCGTGCCACTTGGTGCGGTACATGTTTTGGTCAGTAGTAACTTGATCTGAAGTTTCATGACCATCATCATCTAGCTTCCTCTCTAGTTGGTGTAGGCATCATGAGAACGGTTTTCTCTGATGTGCTATTTTACAATTCGAGAGAAGGCACAATTACCTCATTAGGTTCTATTTTCCTCCCACTCACTTCTTTCGAGAGAAAATCCTTCTCTAGAAATGACACATTCTTAGCAACAAAGATCTTGCCTTCGGATCTGTGGTAGAAGGTATACCCAATAGTTTCTTTATGGTATCCTATGAAGACACACTTCTCCGCTTTGGGTTCGAGCCTATCAGGTTGAAGCCTTCTGACATAACCATCGCATCCCCAAACTTTATGAAACGATAGCTTAGGTTTCTTGCTAAACCATAGTTCATACGGTATCGTCTCAATAGATTTAGATGGTGCCCTATTTAACGTGAATATGTCTGTCTTTAATACATAACCCCAAAATGATAAAGGCAAATCGGTACGAGACATCATAGACCGCACCATGTCTAATAAATTATGGTTACGACATTCGGACACACCATTACGCTGTGGTGGTCCAGGTGGCGTGAGTTGTGAAACAATTCCACATGGTCTTAAATGAAGGCTAAACTCGTAACTCAAATATTTGCCTCTGCAATCAGGTTGTAGAAACATTATTTTCTTATTATGATGATTCTCCGCTTCACTCCGAAATTGTTTGAACTTTTAAAATGTTTTAGACTTGTGTTTCATCAATTAGATATACCCATACCTACTCAAATCATCTATGAAGATTAGAAAATAATGATACCTGCTGCATGCCTCAACAGTCATCAGACCACATACATCGGTATGTATTGTTTCGAGTAAGTCATTAGCTCACTCCATTGTTCCGGAGAATGGAGTTTTAGTCATCTTACCCATGAGGCATGGTTTGCAAGTATGAAATGATTCATAATCAAGTGTTTCCAAAAGTCCATCTGCATGGAGTTTCTTCATGCACTTTACACCAATATGACCTAAACGGCAGTGCCACAAGTATGTTGCACTATCATTATCAAATTTGCATCTTTTGGCATCAATATTATGAATATGTGTATCACTACGATCGAGATTCAACAAGAATAGACCATTCATCAAAGGTGCATGACCATAAAATATGTTACTCATATAAATAGAACAACCATTATTCTCTGACTTAAATGAATAACTGCCTCGCAATAAACAAGATCCAGATATAATTTTCATGCTCAACGCTGGCACCAAATAACAATATTGAGGTCTAAAACTAATCCCTAAGGTAGATGTAGAGGTAGCATGCCGCCGGCTATCACATCAACCTAGGAACCATTCCCGACGCGCGTCGTCACCTCGTCCTTAGCCAATCTTCATTTATTTTGCAACTCCTGTTTTGAGTTACAAATATGAGCAACCAAACCAGTATCAAATACCCAGGCGCTACTACAAGCATTAGTAAGGAACACATCAATAACATGTATATCAAATATACCTTTGTTCACTTTTCCATCCTTCTTATCTGCCAAGTACTTGAGGATGTTCTGCTTCCAGTGACCATTTCCTTTGTAGTAAAAGCACTCAATTTCAGGCTTGGGTCCAGCTTTGGGCTTCTTCACGGGAGTGGAAACTTGCTTTCCATTCTTCTTGAAGTTCCCTTTCTTTCCCTTGCCCTTTTTCTTGAAACTAGTGGTCTTGTTAACCATTAACACTTGATGCTCTTTCTTAATTTCTACCTCCACTGATTTCAGCATCGTGAAGAGCTCAGGAATCATTTTCGTCATCCCTTGCATATTATAGTTCATCACGAAGCCTTTGTAGCTTGGTGGCAGTGAATGATGAACTCTGTAAATAACACTCTCAACTGGAAGATCAATTCCCAGTTGAGTCAAGTGGTTATGATACCCAGACATTTTGAGTATGTGTTCACTGCCGGAACTGTTCTCCTCCATTTTATAGCTATAGAACTTGTTGGAGACTTCATATATCTCAACTCGGGCATTAGCTTGAAATATCAACTTCAGCTCTTGAAACATCTCATATGCTCCATGGCATTCAAAACATCTTTGAAGTCCTGGTTCTAAGCCGTAAAGCATGGCACACTGAACTATCGAGTAGTCATCAGATTGAGCCTGCCAGACGTTCATAACATCTGCATTAGCTCCTACAGCAGGTTTGTAACCCAGCTAAGACATAATTCTTCTGTGCAGCAATGAGGATAATCCACAAGTTATGGACCCAGTCCGTGTAGTTGCTACCATCATCTTTCAACTTAGCTTTCTTTAGAACCGCATTAAAATTCAAGGGAATGGATGCACAGGCCATTGATCTACAACATAGATATGCAAAAACTGTTAAGACTAATTTAATGATAAATTTTAGTTCAAATAATCAAATTACTAATGAACTCCCACTTAAATCAACATCCCTCAAGTTGATACATGATCCAAATCAACTAACCCATTTTCGATCATCATGTGAGATGGGTAGTCTTCAATGGTGAACATCTCTATGTTGATCATATCTACTATATGACTCAAGTTCGACTTTTCGGTCTCAAGTGTTCCGAGACCATGTTTGTACATGCTAGGCTCGTCAAGTTTAATCCAAGTATTCTGCATGTGCAAAACTTGCTTACACCCGTTGTATGTCAATGTAGAGTCTATCACACCCGATCATCATGAGGTGCTTCGACACAATGAACTTCAGCAACGGTGCATACTTGGGGAGAACACTTTTATCTTGAAATTAAGTGAAGGGATCATATTATATGCTACCTCGTCCTAAGCAAAATAAGATGCATAAAGGATAAACATCACATGCAATCAAAATATGTGACATGATATGGCCATCATGATCTTGTACTTTTGATCTCCATCTCCAAAGCATCGACCTGATCTCCATCGTCACTGGCGTGACACCTTGATCTCCATCATTGCGTCGGGGTCGTCTCGCCAACTATTGCTAACGTATAGAGATAAAGTAAAGCAACTACATGGCGCTTAGTGATTGACACGCATGTCATACAATAATTAAATACAACCTTATGTCGCGTGTCGGTTGTGGTACTTATCGACATGCAAGTCGTGAACTTATTACAAAACATGATCATCTCATACATCAACATATATCAAATCACGTATTGACCATATCACATCACAACATACCCTGCAAAAACAAGTTAGACGTCCTCTACTTTGTTGTTGCAAGTTTTACATGGCTTCTACGAGCAACTAGCAAGAACCATTCTTACCTACGCAAAGCCACAACGGTAATTATCAAGTTGCCTTTTAACCTTTTGTAAGGACCACCGTAGTCAAATTAGATTCAACTAAAGTGGGAGAAACAAACACTCTCCAGCCACCTTTATGCAAAACAAATTGCATGTTAGTCGGTGGAACCGGTCTCATGTACATGGACATGTAAGGTTAGTCTGAGCCGCTTCATCCCACAATACCGCCGAATCAAAATAAGAGATTGGTGGTAAGCAATATGAATATCACCTCATCGTGTCGCCAACTGCAACAAGCACGCCACCCTGGGTTGCTTGCCTGCCTAGGTGACGCCAGCTGAGGCACGCACGACGGGATATATTGCGCTTTCATCACATGTAGCTCGCGCTTATCTAGCCGAGTGGCCGAGGTCGTGCTATTTTCTAGTGGGAGATTGCACGTGAGAATCCAATTCCATGTAAACTACAATATTTATCGAATGCGGAATTTCCAATATTTATTGAGAGTTTTTCTCTTGTCTAAATAGTATTCACTGAGAGTTAGGTACTCCATTTGTTTCATAATGCGGTGCATTTTTTTTGAAAAGTCAGGCTTCATAAACTTTGATCAAGTTTTGGAAGAAAAACATTTACACATAAAATCGCAATCATATATTATTAGATTTCATTATAATAAGTAGTTTATATTATATATTTGGTATTGTAGGTATAAATAGTTTTCCTTACATCCTTCCCAAATTGCGCGGTGAAATGCATGTGATTGGTGGAAAGAGAAAATAAAGAACAAAAAAAGAAAAAAAGTGGTTCGGGGTCGGCTGCATCCTACATGGAGAGCTTCCCAAAAATACCCAGACATACCCATATCCTCTCATATTTAATGAGGATATCGGGATTTGCGGACAACCCGATCATACGGGGACAAAGTGAAAGGTCCAGTTAGATGTAGTTTTTCTCTTCTCTCTTTTGTCCGAACTGTTCGATTAAATGTTTGAGGGGTTGATTTGTAGATGCTCTTAATGATCATATCTTGTTAGAGCATCTACAACATGAAATGCCCTGAAACCCGGCGGTCCGAAGGTCATCTCCTTCGTTGGACTGGTGGCATCGTGTGGTGTAGCTCCAGCGGGCCGCGTAGTGCCTAGCTCGGCTATTTAAGTTGAGCGGCGGCACCAGAACCCTACCATCCATCCACATTTTCCTCCTCCTGTCCGTCGCTGCCGCCACTTTCAACTCCAGCCGTCTGCCTAGTAGCCATGCCCCCACGCCGCCGAGTGAGGAGTGATGGGGAACGTTGCATGGAAATAAAAAAAAATTCTACGCACATGCAAGATCTATCCATGGAGATGTATAGCTATAGGAAGGGGTGAGCATCTACATACCCTTGTAGATAGCTAAGCGGAAGCGTTTATCAATGCGGTTGATGTAGTCGTACACCTTCATGATCCGTCCCGATGAAGTACCGAACATACGGCATCTCCATGTTTAACACACGTTCAGCTCGATGATGTCCTCGCCTTCTCAATCCAGCAAGAGAGGCAAAGTAGTAGATGAGTTCCAGCAGCACGACGGCATGGTGATGATGGTGGTGAAACTATTTCCGCAAGGTTTCGCCAAGCACAACAGATTTAGGATGGAAGATGAATTAGAGGGAGAGGGGGCGCCGACACACGGCTTGGTGAATTGTGGTGTCCCCCAAGGGCTAGCCCTGCTCCTCTATTTATATGTTGAGCCCCGGGGTCGTTTCTTGGAGAAAGAGCCTCCTCAAAGTCGGTTTGGAACGCAAAGGAAGAGTCCTTCTGGGTTTCCAGTACCAGACGCCACGGTCCTTGGCATCTAGCCCAGACGCCATGGGCCTCGGCGTCTGGCACAGGGCCAGACGCCAGGGTCCCTGGCGTCTGGTCCCTGACCTCCTGAAAACTTCCTTTTGCACCGACCTAAAGCCCTGTAGGCCTTACCCCTTGTCCCAACCATATCATCCTATATGTCAATCTTTACCTCCGGACCATTCCGGAGCTCCTCATCATGTCTGTGATCTCATCCGGGACTCCGAACAACATTCGGTCACCAACATACATTACTCGTATAATACTATATCGTCAACGAACGTTAAGCGTGCGGACCCTACGTGTTCGAGAATGATGTAGACATGACCGAGACGCTTCTCTGGTCAATAACCAATAGCGGGACCTGGATGCCCATATTGGTTCCTACATATTCCACGAAGATCTTTATTGGTTGAACCTTTATGACAACATACATAGTTCCCTTCACCAGTAGAAAAGGGGCCTAATGTGAAGCACATTAGTCCCAGTTTGTGGTTGAACCGGCACTAATGTGACCATTAGTGCCGGTTCCAACGGCTAGGCGGGCGGTGATTATTAGTACCAGTTTGTGGCGAACCTCTTGTCCCGGTTCGTGCCATGGATCAGGACTAAAGTGGTGGTGGTAGGCTGGTGTCAGGCTGCAGCCCCACCAACACCTTTAGTCCCGGTTCGTGGCACGAACCGGTACTAGAGATGCACCTTTAGTCCCGGTTTGTATAACCAACCGAGACTAAAGATCATCCCATATAAACCTTTCGTCCAGCACGAGCTCTCTGTTCTTCCCCTTTCATTCCTTCCTCTCCTCTGTTCTTCCCCTCTTCCTTGAGATCATCACACATTTTGCCCAAATTTTGTCAAGATTTGAAGGCCCCCATCCATTTAAGTGATCACAAAGGTTAACAACTTTGTCCTTTCATCTCTCATTGCTAGATTAGCTCTTGCAATGCTCTATATAGTGATTAATTTGTGTTTTTTAGTAATTTCGGAGGAATTATATGTGGTAGTTTATTTGATTTATATGCAATTTGAGCTCAAAAATAAATCTTAGTTTGCATATGTAGGTGTGGTTTACTTAGTGCCTTCCCGTCTCCGTCCTAACCACCATCGATCACCCGCACCGTCCCGTCGCCGGCACCACCTTGTGGTGAGCCTCTTGTTCTTATCTTTTTTATATAAAAAATATGTTTTTGTGTGATTTAGATATATAGTTACTTGTATAATTATCTTACCCATACGTTGTTTGTTATACATAGTGCCATGGTTTTGATATCCGTCCCGTTGGTCCTTGTCCGCTTTATGATTTGGATGTGGTATATTCTCTTTTATAACTATTTGTTACATTTCTTGTTTATGAAAAATTATGCCCATCAAGTTGATATAGATATTTTATCTAGGAGGTATGTGAAATGGAAATTCCAACCGACCCTATTGTCGAGAGGTTAAATTTAGTTGAAAATGAAAACGAGTATCTGAAAGAAAAATTGAAAAGAATTGAGGATGAGAAGATAGAATTGGAGTTGTATCTTGCCGATGTCGTTGATGATCACAAGATCAAGATGGAGAAAATGAGCTTGAAGATTGGAAAGATTAGAAAATATCCCATTGATAGTGAGGCTTGGTATCATTATGTTGTTGGATCAATTGTTACATTAGTTGCCATCTTGATCGCATTTGTTCTTGCATTTAAGTGCTTTAGCTAGAGAGTTTGTATGTTGTTTTATGAGAATAAGTGTGTATGGAACTTTATGTATGAACTTGTATTAATTTGGTGTTTTCGGTGTTGTGTAATGAAGATGAGCCGACAATGGATGTACGATGACCGATGCTCTCCCCAGTTCGTTAATGGCGTGTGTACTTTTCTGCTTGCGACTGAGGCAAACAAGCGGGCAGATGGTTTTATGTCTTGTCCATGTGCTGGCTGTAAGAATGACCAGAATTACTCCAAGTCAAAAACCATTCACATCCACCTGTTTGAGTTCGGTTTCATGCCCTACTATAATGTTTGGACCAAGCACGGAGAAAGAGGGGTTATGATGGAAGACGATGAAGAAGAAGAGGACAACGACAACTATCCTGGCCATGGGTTCCCTGAATACGATGGTATAACAATGGGGGAAGAAGTTGAGCCGGCAATGCGGGAAGAAGCTGAGCCGGCAATGCAGGAAGAAGCTGAAGAAGAGGCATCAAATGAGCCCGCTGATGATCTAGGTCGGGCCATTGCCGATGCAAAGAGAAACTACGCAAGTGAGAAGGAGAGGCTGAAGTTGCAGTGCATGTTAGAGGATCACAAAATATTGTTGTACCCAAATTGCGAAGCTGACAAGAAAAAGCTGGGCACCACACTGGAATTACTGCAATGGAAGGCAAAGAATGGTGTATCTGACAAGGGATTTGGAAAGTTGCTGATAATGTTAAAGAAGATGCTTCTTAGAGTACGTACGAAGCAAAGAAGGTTGTCTGCCCTCTAGGATTAGAGGTGTAAAAGATACATGCATGCCCTAATGACTGCTTCCTCTACCGTGGTGAGTACGAGGATCTGAATTTGTACCCGGTATGCGGTGCATTGCATTATAAGATCAGTCGTGATGACCCTGGTGATGTCGAGGGCGAGCGCCCCAGGAAGAAGATTCCTGCCAAGGTGATGTGGTATTCTCCTATAATACCACGGTTGAAATGTTTGTTCCAAGACAAAGAGCATGCCAAGTTGATGTGATGGCACAGAGAAGGCCGTAAGAAAGAAAGGAAGTTGAGAGTACCCGCTGACGGGTCGCAGTGGAGAAAAATTGAGAGAAAGTACTGAGAGGACTTCGCAGGTGATGCAAGGAACGTATGGCTTGGTCTAATCGCAGATGGCATTAATCCTTTTGGGGAGCAGAGCAGTAATCATAGCACCTGGCATGTGACTCTATGTATGTATAACCTTCCTCCTTGGTTGTGCATGAAGCGGAAGTTCATTATGATGCCTAAGCAACCCGACAATGACATTGATGTGTATTTAAGTCCATTAGTTGAAGAACTCTTACATCCGTGGAACGAAAAAGGTGTAGTGTGTGGGATGAGAACGAACAGGAGGAATTTGACCTACATGCGTTGTTGTTTGTGATCATCAATGATTGTCCTGCTCCCAGTAACCTTTCAGGAGAGACAAACAAGGGATATTGTGCATGCATGCACTATTTGGATGATACCGACAATATATATTTGGATAATTGTAAGAAGAATGTGTACCTGGGACATCGTCAATTTCTTCCGAGAAGGCATCCCGTAAGAAAGAAAGGCAAGCATTTCAAAGGTGTGGCAGATCACCGTACTAAGCCTCACCATCGTACTGGTGATGATGTACATGATATGGTCAAGGATTTGAAGGTAATCTTTGGAAAGGGTCCTAGCAGACAATCTGTTCCGAATGACGCTGACGGACGCGCACCCATGTGGAAGAAAAATCTATATTTTGGGACCTACCCTATTGGAAAGACCTAGAGGTCCGCTCTGCAATTGGCATGATGCACATGACGAAGAATCTTTGCATGACCCTGCTTGGCTTCTTGGGCGTGTATGGGAAGACAAAACATACACCAGAGGCACGGGAGGACCAGCAACGTATGCACGGAAAGGACGACATACATCAGGGTCATGCCAGCTACGCTCTTACCAAAGAAGAGAAGGAAATCTTCTTTGAATGCCTACTCAGTATGAAGGCCCCGTCCGGCTTCTCATCTAATATAAAGGGAATAATAAATATGGCAGAGAAAAAGTTTCAGAACCTAAAGTCTCATGACTGCCACATGATTATGATGCAACTGCTTTCGGTTGCATTGAGGGGGCTTCTACTAGAAAACGTTCGATTAGTCATTGTGAAGTTGTGTGCATTCCTCAATGCAATCTCTCAGAAGGTAATCGATCCAAAAATCATACCAAGGTTGGAGAATGATTTGGTGCAATGTCTTGTCAGTTTCGAGTTGGTGTTCCCACCATCCTTCTTCAATATCATGACGCACGTCCTAGTTCACCTATGCGAAGAGATTGCCGTTCTGGGTCCTGTAGTTCTACACAATATGTTCCCCTTTGAGAGGTTCATGGGAGTCTTAAATAAATATGTTCATAACCGTGCTAGGCCATAAGGAAGCATCTCCAAGGTCCATGAAAATGAGGAGGTCATTGAGTTTTGTGTTGACTTTATTCCTGAGCTTAAGCCGATTGGTGTTTCTAAATCGCGCATAAGGGCAGACTGGGTGGAAATGGCACGCTAGGACCGGATCAAATAATATGTATGGACGGGCATTCTCTCACTGAAGCACACTACACAGTTCTACAAAATTTTGCCTTGGTGGCTCCGTATATGGAGGAACACAAGAATATTCTAAGCTCCAAATACCCGGAGCAGTCTGAAGACTGGATTACACGTGAACAAATGAGGACTTTCGCCGGTTGGTTGCAGACACGTGCCATGCGCGACGACGCTATTGAAGATGACATGTACTTGCTGTCCCAGTTACCATCTTCGAATATAATGACTTTCAAAGGGTACGAGATAAATGGGAATACATTTTACACGATCGCCAAGATAAAAAGAGCACCAACCAAAATAGTGATGTCCTCTTTGATGCAGCAACCAGTAGGGGAAATGACACATATTATGGTTACATAGAGGAGATATGGGAACTTGACTATGGAAGTGATTTGAAGGTCCCTTTGTTTCAGTGAAAATGGGTCAATATGACAGGAGGCGGCATAAAGGAAGACCCGCAGTATGGAATGCCAACAGTGGATCTCAACAATCTTGCGTACGCAGATAAACCATTCGTCCTACCCAATGATGTGGTGCAGGTTTTCTATGTAAAGGACATGTCTACCAAGCCGAGAAAAAGAAAATATAAGGAAGCGAATGCATCATACGATGAGCCAAAGCGCCACATAGTTCTTTCAGGGAAAATAAACATCGTGAGAGTGGATGGCAAGACAAACATGTCAGAAGATTATGAAAAGTTTCATGAAATTGCTCCCTTCATACTGAATGTTAACCCGAGCATCCAGTTAAATGATGAAGATTGTCCATGCTTACGGTGCAAAGGGACACACGCGAAGAAAAAGTTTCACACCCAAAGATCCCACTCTGGGATGTGACCGGCTTTACTGTCATCACTTTCTTCTCTAGTGAGTTTCCAGACTTATATATTTGGAAAGTCCCACTTTGGACAAACCGTAGGAAATCTTTGTAATAGTTAGGGTCCTTATGTGTTTTGGTATTTGAAACATGTACTTGTGTGCTTCGGACAAACGTCATCAATTTTCAACCCTTTCCGACTTCATTTGGTATTTTTCATGCATTTACTGATTTTTTGAGCTAAATGACCCTGAAATTGAAAAGCACTACAAATAAACTCTAAAAAGGTTGAAAGTTGGCTTGGTATAATAATTTCACCCACATATCATGTGCTAAAAAGTTGAGAGGGTTACGGTAAAAACTGGATGCAATACATGTACAAAGTGGACAATCTCTTTCGAAGTATCAGGGTTTCGGACGGAAACTCATTGTTACAAAGGCATTTCATTTTTTAAACTTATTTCAACTCCAGACTTTTTGTGTGTTCATTATGCACCATGCAAAGCCATGTCATCAATTTTCAACCCTTTCCGACTTCATTTGCTATTTTTCATGCATTTACTGATTTTTTTGAGCTAAATGACCCTGAAGTTGAAAAGCACTACAAATAAACTCTGAAAAGGTTGAAAGTTGGCATGGTATCATCATTTCACCCACATAGCATGTGCTTAAAAAGTTGAGAGGGTTACGGCGAAAACTGGATGCACTTCATGTACAAAATGGACAATCTCTTTCGAAGTATCAGGATTTCAGACGAAATCTCATCTGTTACAAAGACATTTCATTTTTTAAACTTATTTCAACTCCAAACTTATTTGTGCGTTCAGTATGCACCATTCAAAGCCACGTCATCAATTTTCAACCCTTTCTGACTTTATTTGCTATTTTTCATGCATTTATTGATTTTTTGAGCTAAATGACCCTGAAATTGAAAAGCACTACAAATGAACTCTGAAAATGTTGAAAGTTGGCATGGTATCATTATTTCACCCAAATAGCATGTGCTAAGAAGTTGAGAGGGTTACGACAAAAGCTGGATGCACTTCGTGTACAAAATGGACAATCTCTTTCGAAGTATCTGGGTTTCGAACGAAAACTCATCTGTTACAAAGGCATTTTATTTTTTAAACTTATTTCAACTCCAGACTTTTTTTGCATTCAGTATGCACCATTCAAAGCCACGTCATCAATTTTCAACCCTTTCTGACTTCATTTGCTCTTTTCATGCATTTACTAATTTTTTGAGCTAAATGACCATGAAATTGAAAAGCACTACAAATGAACTTTGAAAAGGTTGAAAGTTGGCATGGTATCATTATTTCACCCAAATAGCATGTGCTAAAAATTTGAGAGGGTTATGGCAAAAACTGGATGCACTTCGTGTACAAAATGGACAATCTCTTTCTAAGTATCTGGGTTTCGAACGAAAACTCATCTGTTGCAAAGGCATTTCATTTTTTTAAACTTATTTCAACTCCATAATTTTTTTGCGCTCAATATGCACCATTCAAAGCCACATCATCAATTTTCAATCCTTTATGACTTCATTTGCTGAATACTTATTTTTTTGAGCTAAATGACCCTAAAATTGAAAAGCACTACAAATGAACCCTGAAAAGGTTGAAAGTTGGCATGGTATCATTATTTCACCCAAATAGAATGTGTTAAAAAGTTGAGAGGCTTACGGCAAAAACTGGATGCACTTCATGTACAAAATGAACAATCTCTTTTGAAGTGTCATGGTTTCGGACGAAAACTCATCTGTTATAAAGGCATTTCATTTTTTAAATAACCTAAGTATTAACAAATTGAATATAATGATAAAACACACTAATATTAAACATAAGAAAAAAGAATCACTGAAAAATCTATTTTTAAAGTAAAGTTATTCACAAACTAGTGATTCACATAAATTTCCAATCATTCAAATTTAAACTATTCAAATTTGAAAACTACATGCACTAACAGAAAGTTTATAATTTTTTGTACCTAAAGAAAAATATTCATAAAGAAACTCTAAATACAGCAAAAAAACTCAGAAATAAATAAAAGAAAATAAATAAAACAAAAAAGAAAAAAATCTAAATAAAAAAAGCCCGCCTACTGGGCCACAACAGACTACATACGAGTAGAAACCCAACCTGTAGTTGGGCCAGGATGCAGGCCCGCTAGCCCAGTAGTTCCAACAGGGCGTCGTATCAGAGGTAGGACCAGAAGGCCTACATTAGAGTGGAGTTCGAGACAGCAGCCGCAGCGGGGCTTATAAGCTGGTGCGGGCGCGCTTCGGCTAGCTAGGTGGGACTAAACTTGCCCGCACCGCACCTGCACCGGCGCACACCTTTAGTTCCGGTTGGTGGCTCCAACCGGGATTAAAGGCCCCCTTTAGTCACGGTTGGAGCCACCAATCGGGACTAAAGGCCTGGCTTCCCGCCGCTTGGCCTGACCAAAATTGACCTTTAGTCCAATCGGGACTAAAGGTGCCTTGTATATAAACAACACTTATGCAAATTTTCAGTTTTTCATCTCCCTCTTCTTCCTCCGCTTCGATCGACATCACCGTCGCTCCCATCGCCGCCCCCGTCACGCGCCCCCGTCGCCGTCCCCGTCGCCGCCCCCGTCGCGCGTCGTCGCCGTTGCCGTCCCCGTCGCTGCCCCGTCGCCACGCCCGTCGTCCCCGTCGCGCCGTCCCCGCGTCGCCACGCCCGTCCCCGTCGCCTCGCCCCGCTGTAAGACCCACCCCCTGCCGCGCCATGGCCGCCCTCGAGCCCGCACACACAATCATACAATACACACACACACACATTATTTTCTGTTTTTCTGTTTTTTAGTTTTTTACACTTTTAGTTATAGAAATGTTAGATGAGAATTAGCTAGGTAAATATAAATGTTAGTTTAATGTCAATTTTTTTGATGAATTAGATTAATGTCAAATGTTAGATGATCTAATTAGTTTTTTACTTTTAGTTGGATGAATTAGATATATTAATGCATGTTAATTAGATGAATTAATTAGTTTTTATACTTTTGTCAAATGTTAGATGAATTAGCTAGATATATTAATGTTAGATGATCGAATTAGCTAGCTAGCTCGTCATATGTCAAAGTTTGAACAAGTCAAAGTTTGAATTTTGACATATATATGCAACATTTGATCATATGTCAAAGTTTGAATTTTGACATATGCAACATTTGATCATATTTAAAAAATGTTACATATTTTCATAGAATCTGTTATCGAGGTCAACGGTGCCCGACCCGCATCCTTGCCGTCTACCCGTTCGCGATGACGTCCTGCTTCAGAGGCACCATGTCCGGGACTGGGCTCCGCCGGGCTGCCACTGGGAGGTGCTACCTTCAGGGGCGCACATCTTGGTGAGGAACTCGGGTCCCGTCGTTGACCCGAAGCTTCTTTGGTGGCGGGAGCATGGGCCACATTTGGTGCGGAGGCTGGCATCCCCAAGGAGGTGGTACGTCACCTTGTCAGGGAGGAGGATGAGCACGTCTGTTGCTACATGGTTGCGTTGGACGTCAGGTTCTCCAATACCCGACAGCTTCTTCAGGGATCTCACTGGAGCTATGATCATGTGGTGGTTCCTTCTCTTTGGGTGTCCACCGCGACTCAACTAGATTATTCGATAGTATTCGATATGCATTAGCTAGAGTGATGTATTCGAGATCTTCGAGATGATGTATTTGAGATTATATTATTCGATAATATTCAAGATGATGTATTCGAGATTATATTCGATGATGCATATTATCTACTATGATTCAGTTTTATCTTTCGAGATGCATATCTATTATCTATTATTATTCGAGATGCATATCAATTATCTAGTATTATTCGATATGCGTACTAAATTGTTTTATATTTCTTCTAGATTAGTTAAATAAAAGCTATGGTGGACAATACCGGCAGAGAAGGATAAGAGGCTATGTTATACATTCCCCAAGCCGGCCAGATGAGAATGAAGAATATGATGGCTCACAATATTTGAACAATACCGGGGAGGGTGATGATATGATATTCGATGAAGACGACCGAATGGACGAAGTCCAGAACTATGATGATCTTCAAATAGCAAACACCGGCGAGGTATATTTATATAAGCAGGCATCCGGTGATCCATCACATGTTTTAATTGATTTGTATATATATTAGCGAATTAATATTTCTTCTTTCAGCCCTCCGGATCGAGCAAATCAGGAGAAGGCAGAAGGACAGTGCGAGGCCCGGCCAAGAAATTGAAGGAAGGCGTAAAGTACAACATCGATGCCATCAAACCTAATGGTGACCCGATCGAGCCTAAGAAGAATGCGGGCAAGTTCATTCCCAAGTGCGGAGTTCTTGTGAAGGACCAAATCCCGATCTCCATTCAAGAATGGAAGAAGCCAGCAAAAAAGCGTCCAGATCTTACTTTTGTGGACAAAAGAGCAAAAGATCGGCTTTGGGAATCTCTCATGTCACATTTCACGCTACCAGATCATTTCACAGCTGAAGATGTGGAGAAAGTCAAGAACTACGCTCTTAGGAAGATGGCGATAGCATTCAACAACCACAAGAAAACTATATGGAACAAGTACCTCGAAGAAGGAAAGAAGACTCCAGAATTCAAGGGAACACTGGAGAAGCAAAGAGATCACTGGGATGCTTTTGTGAAATTCAAGGAATCAACATTAGCTCAGGAACGGTCCAGAATAAACAAGATCAATGCCTCGAAGAAGATATGTCACCATAAGCTGGGGCCAGGTGGCTAAGAGGTGGCCCGGCCTAAGTGGGATCTCTCTGAGCAACAAATGAGGGATGCAGGGGTCACTCCAGTTACATTGAGCTAGCCCCCCAGGGTCAGGACTTGGTTCTCTGCGCATGGGGGCTCATTGGACCAAAACACAGGTGAGGTTTTGGAGCGAGAAAGTCTAAAGACGCCACCGACAATATACTTGTTGCAATAGAAGAGGCACGCACGGGGGTGTTCACGCCCAACAGAGAGAACGACGAGCTTACGCGCACCCTCAAGAACCCTAAACACCCGAGAAGAACACGAGGCATGGGCGTTGTTCCATGGTATGAGGGGTTTATGTACTGGAACGTCGACTTCAAAAGTCGTGCGAGAAAGAAGATGGCGGAGGAGAAGAAGAGGAAGATGGAGGAGGAGCATAGGAAGTAGGAAGCAGACTGCCTTCAAGGCCTAGAATCAGCACATGCGCAGTTGGCACTCGCTTTCCAGCGACAACATCAGCAGATTGACGAAATCAGCCAGGGAAGGGGGTCTCAGCAGTGGCAGGAGCTAGCGGATCCAGCATTGGATAGCACCATCCCATCCATGCCGAGAAGAAGCATGGGTTCTGCCCCGGGCGATGAGGCAATGCTGGATAGATACCCTGTGGATGACATCACGGATAACACTAATTGTGAGCTACACTTCAAAATGAAGAACATATCCATCAAGGTGGCAGACGATGTTGCTTATACAAATCCCCCTGAAGCAACCTTTCATTGCAATCTGATTCCAACTGCCTATGCTTGTGTCGCGGTTGATGAAGTGGTGGCAGAATATTCGGGGCTATAGCTTGACATTCCTGGAGGTGACGACCAACGCACACTGGGACATGCCATTCGTCGTATCATTCTATGGAGAAAAAGGATTGCGTCGTCTTTCCAAGGCCACCGACACCGCGTCCGTCGGTTCCTCCTCCAAGTCCGCCACCGCGTCAGCAATCAACTGCAGCTCCTCCAAGTCAGCCACCGCCTCTGCAGACTCCCGCTCCTCCAAGTTAGCCAACGAGTGAGCCCACTCATGCTCCTCCAAGTCGGGCACCGCTGTGTGAGCCCACTCCTCCTCCAAGTCCGGCACCGTCACGTGAGCCCACTTCTTCTCCTCCAAGTCTGGCACCGCGTCATCCCAGTCCTCATCCTCCAAGTTGTCAGGCGCCGCATCAGCCGTCTCCGCCGCCTAAGCAACAACGGAAGAGAGCCGTACAAGTACAGGTGGCAAGAGATTCCAATATGGTCCAAGCAGCCTCAAGCCTCTTCCTTGTCGGCCTTACGACCTGACTGATGAGGAAAATGAAGCCAAAGTGCGAGCCCAACTGGATGCCCATTTTGGACCAAAACTGCCACCGCCAGCAAAGGAGATTGTACCTGAGCATATCGTTGAGCACTTCATTCATATGGCTAAGACACTAGCTCCCCCGCATGTTGACTCTGACTATGAGCGTCAAATCAAGAAGTCATTTCAAGCACAGAAAAAGAAGTCGAGCTCGAGCTCAAGCCAAGGAGCTGCAAACATGTGCGCATGCAGTTTACACTGGATCTTGTTAATCATTAAAGTTGGCGAGGGAACAGTTGAAGTACTCGACTCACTACTGGAAAAAGATACTGACTACGCAATCATGAAGGGGATGGTCAACAGGTAATTTCAATCATTATCGAATTATCTGTCGGCCTCTTTAAGTTCGTCATTTCCTGATATCAACTAATTAATAACTCATTTATTCATTTTCTTTGCCGGTGGCCAGGGCTTGGGAAAGTTTATCAAACATGTTGATGGTGAATGGAAACAAAAGCTTCACTGGTATCGACCCAAGGTAATTAATTAAGTAGTACTAGCTAGCTAGGTAACATCTCTTTAATTCTAGTTTCAATACCATTAATTAGCATGCTTGATTAATTATTATCTGATTGAATTCTATTCAATTAAAGGCCCTGAAGCATGTGTCGGAGAATGATTTATGTGCATACTACGTTTGCGAGAACATTCGCATGATGACGTGTGAAAGCAGCAAATCTGACAGAGACCAATTGGTACATTTGCCAGAACACTGTTCACAACTTTTACATCATTATTTAATATACACACACACAACTAATACATGTATATTGATCTCCTTCTTTAAAGATGAAGAACATGCAGGATCAGCTCCTATCAGCCAATCGCGTACGAGCGATTCAAGAGGAAATAGCGGGATTTTTGCTCGACCAGGTCATAAATCCCAAAGGAGAATTCTATTACCCGCTACTGAAGTAATGCCTCCATGTAATGATCCGCATGCAAATTGTACCAGAAATTGTATATACCAA
>NC_041393.1:595739874-595751428 GCF_002162155.2 Triticum dicoccoides
GCATAACATGTACAATATATAGTAGCGTAAAATATGTTTCAAATGAAAAAGAATTAAATGAAAAACAGGAAATTAAAAGGAAAAATAAATCATAAAAACAAAAACCCCTAAACCTTCTAGTCCCGGTTGGTGTTACCAACCGGGACTAAAGGTCCTACCAGCCCCGGGCGCTGACTCCTGCCACGTGGACAACCATTAGTGTCGGTTCGTGCTGAACCGAAACTAAAGGGGGGGGGGGCTTTAGTCCCCACCCTTTACTGCCTGTTCCAGAACCGCACTAAAGGGGCCTAACGAACCGGGATTATATCCCTTTTCTCCACTAGTGCTTTGTCCGTCGGTATGTTACTTGCCCGAGATTCGATCGTCGGTATCTTTATACCTAGTTCAGTCTCGTTACCGGTAAGTCTCTTTACTCGTTCTGTAATACATTATCTTCTAACTACTACTTGGTCACTTTGCTTGCAAGCTTCTTGTGATGCTGTATTACCAAGAGGGCCCAGAGATACCTCTCCGTCATACGGAGTGACAAATCTCAATCTCAATTCACGCCAACTCAACAGACACCTTTGGAGATACCTGTAGAGCATCTTTATGATCACCCAGTTATATTTGTGACGTTTGATAGCACACAAGGTATTCCTTCGGTATCCGGGAGTTGCATGATCTCATAGTCGAAGGAATATGTATTTGACATTTAAAAAAGCAGTAGCAATAAACTGAACGATCATATGCTAATCTAAATGATGGGTCTTTTCCATCACATCATTCTCCTAATGATGTGATCCCGTAATGAAATGACAACTCATGTCTATGGTTAGGAAACCCTGACCATCTTTTGATCGACGTGCTAGTCTAGTAGAGGCATACTAGGGACTTGATATTTGCTTATGTATTCACACATGTATTTACGTTTCCAATCAATACAATTCTAGCATGAATACTAAAACTTCTATCATGATTAAGGAAATATAATAATAACCACTTTATTATTGCCTCTAGGGCATATTTTGAACATGGAGCGATCCCTTTCTGACGCCAGAGCACCACATCGAGCTCTTTGAGCAGATCCGGGCTATGCGCGAAGCCCGGACCGCCGCGGGGTTACCTCCGGATGAAGTGGATTCGGAGGAGGAGTTGAAGGAGGAGGTGAAGAAGGAGGAGAGGATGTGGGGGACGCTGGCGATGAGGATTTGCAGGCGGAGCAGCAGGCCATCCTTGATTCCCCCCGGTTGGAGTCGGTTGCGGAGGCCAAGCGGCATCGCCTGCAAGAAATGGAGGCACACGAGGCCGCGGAGGAGGCGGAGGTGCTCGCCTATATGGATGAAGTCGAGTAGGAGGAGAATGAGCCGGAGCCCTCCTACCCGTCCGTCCAACCGGCGCCGAGCACCTTCGTCATGGACATCTCCGACGACGAAGAGTAGCTAGGGTATTACGTATATTATTTTTTCATGTTTTGTACGGATCTAAGGGATGAAGTATGAGAGAGACGAAAACAAAATAGCTAATTTAAGACCTGACCGGTCATTGTCCATCGTGTCCGCGGCGGTTGAGAGACTGAATTTGCAAAGTCCTGTAGATGCTCTAAAATTGATAGACCCAGATACTGGACACATCTACGAAATTTCAGGGTAAGTAAGATTTGCGGCAAATCCGCCGTTCCTCCGCACCAGCAACACGAGTCCAGACTCCAGCCCAGTCAGTGGAGAGGTGGCGGCCGTCACCGAATGCCACCGTTCTCGTGAGTCAGGCACGCAAAAAAACCGCCGCCCACCTCGGTTGGAACCCCGAATTCTCTTGGAAAAGCTAATAATAAAAGGGGACGCGTCATATCCGACGCTACGCTCCACACGGCGCGCACTCTCTTCCCCGTCTCTGCTCCTTGCGCTGCGAGCTTCTCTGCTCTTCCGCCATCTCCTCCACTCCACGATCGAATGGGCTCAGCTTCAGGTAATCCTACAGAGCAAACCCGAGATGTATGCGTGATTCCTACACCCATCCAGTCCAATTGTGAGACTCTTTTACTTTGTAAGGCTGATGATCCATCGTTGCCGTGCACTTGCAGGTGATAGCAGGGAGCACCTGCTGGACGTGGGCGGCCTCGCCGCCGGCGGGCCGAAGATACGGGTGCGCGGGCTGAGGCGGCGGTCGGAGGCGAGCGGCGAGGAGATCCTGCGCGGGGTGGACCTGGACGTGCCTCGCGGGGTGGTGATGGGCGTCATCGGCCCCAGCGGCAGCGGCAAGTCCACGCTGCTCCGCGCGCTCAACCGCCTCTGGGAGCCCGCCCCCGGCGCCGTCACCCTCGACGGCGCAGACATCTGCGGCATGGACGTCCTCGCGCTCCGCCGCAAGGTCGGCATGCTCTTCCAGCTCCCCGCCATGTTCGACGGTATGTGCGTGCGTGCCTCCTTGCTACTGAACTTCTGTCGCAGGGTTGAAATGCTCAGATTGGCTCCCCCCAAAGGGTTGAAATTGCATAGTGCAGCCTTTGCTTGCTGTAAAATCAGCTGGTCCATGGCTGGATTGTGATAAAAGTGGGGAACATCCCTGTCAAGACCAGTAACCATTAATCAAGTTGAGCCAATCAACTAAAGGTAGTGGGCGTGACCATCGAGGAGAGGTTTCATTCTTTCAGGTTCTTTTGGACCTCATGAATCGTGATGAACTTTTTTCTATCGGTGCATGGAGACGCAAACTTTTGCGTTCTATCAGAAAACGAACGGTGATTAACCTAAGACCATACACCATAGGAATCCTACATCATCTGAAAACCTACTGATAACTTTGGAATTTCGATTAAACTATACCTTGACCATCGCCCAACAAATGTAGGGGCTGTCCAGTGTATTGGGCAGAGGATAATAGGGGTGGGCAAGCATGTTTTGTGCCAGCATTTTCTGAGAATCGATATTTAACTTATGATGATGGTGGTGCATTGCCGCAGTTCTTTATTTATATACTTTAGGGGGAGGTACAGGCTATTGCTAAGCTATCAGGAGTGCTTGATCCATTGACAAAGACTAGCCGAATCTTGTTTTGAAGATGCCACTTGAGCATTCACATTTACTTATAACATATCACATACTAGGATGAAAGCAGAACCGCGAAGTATGGTTCTTCGTTTAGAATAAAGCATAACTTTATGATGGGAGATATCTGATGCCTAGATGTAAAATATGATTGTTGTCCCTTATGACCTTCATCAGGTACATTGCCATGCATGCAAATGAACAATTATCTTAGTGAATTATGTTATCTATACTTTTAGTTTTTTGAAATCGTTTCAAAAGTTATGTTATCAAGATGCAAGGGCAATGCAGAAAGACCACCTTTTTTCAGGTGTCAGACAGACCACCTTGATTGAAAGTAACATGTGCATAACGAAATTCTGCTTCATAAATTACTCAACCAGGCAGGTATAAAATACCCTGAATACGTTTTCCATGACTTCATACTAGGTGCGGAGAGCATTGACTTTATGAACTCTACACGCCTTGTCCATGTCCAACTGGATCGACATTTTACTACGCAATTGCACTCCTTTGGTACCGTCATTTGAACATTACGTGCACAATGTCAACTGCCAATGTGGCGGCCAGTAACGGTGTGCTATACTTGTTCCAAGCTTCAAAGAAAAGATAAATATGTAACACTTGGTAGTATAATATCTCTGTCCGACTAATAAAAATTCTAAAACACGTATTAGACTGATTTAAAGCTGTCTTTGAGCTAAATGCTGCGACAGTTTTGCAGGTATTGAGTTAAGCACCAAGAAAGCTTATTTATAAAGCGACACTGGTACATTTTTTTCTTCAAAAAGGAATTGACACTGATACGCACTGCTACATAATTTCTTTGGTATTACTTCCTCCGTTCCTAAATATAAGTTTTTCCAATAGAGACTACATACGGATGTATATGGACATATTTTAGTGTAGATTTACTCATTTTGCTCCATTTGTAGTCCCTTTTGAAATCTCTAAACAGACTTATATTTAGTAACGGAACAAAGATGCAAAAATAGGCAATGCATATATAGAAGAGAACAGAAGTTTCGGATTTTTAGCTGATGACTGACATATATGCATAGAAAAGGAGACCTCTGGAATCTGAACGATTATGTTTTCCCGTGTGCTGCTCCAGGGAGCGTAGCAGACAACGTGCGGTACGGGCCACAGCTGCGCGGCAAGAAGCTCAGCGAGGCGGAGGTGAAGAGCCTGCTGAGCCTGTCCGACCTCGACCCGGCCCTGTCCTCCCGGCCGGCGTCGGAGCTGTCCGTGGGGCAGGCGCAACGCGTAGCCCTGGCCCGCACCCTCGCCAACGACCCGGAGGTGCTGCTGCTGGACGAGCCGACGAGCGCGCTGGACCCGATCTCGACGCAGAACATCGAGGAGGCCATCGTGCGGCTGAAGACGGCGAGAGGGCTCACCACGGTGATCGTCTCGCACAGCGTGAAGCAGATCCAGCGGATCGCCGACCTGGTCTGCCTCGTCGTCGACGGCGAGGTCGTGGAGGTGCTCGCGCCGTCCGACCTCTCCGAGGCCAAGCACCCCATGGCCCGGCGCTTCCTGGAGCTCAGCAGCTGAATGTTTTGTTTCGCTGCCGAGAACGTCATTGTCCAGTTTCGACCGACCTCTGCTTAATTCGGACACGCCGCTGTAATCTTGCTTCATTCCGTCATGCCGCTGTAATCTTGCTACGACGGGCGAACGCTGTGCGCGATTTGATGGGAGACGAGTTGTTGTACGTGCGTAAATGTACTTCTCGTATGGACTAGCAGACAGGAGTGCGTGTGCAGACAAAGACTCGTGCAATAATCTTTATTAATGCCGTTGCAGAATTCTGAACTTCTGTAATCCACGCAGGGTTTTGAATATGGGAGTTCCGCCGAAGGGTGCGCGAGCAACGACTTGAGGCGCGTTTGGTTCACATATCTGTTTTGGGTCTGGTTGGTCAAACGCAGGCTAAAAACCAACATATGCATGTAGTTTGATTGCCTGCATTATGCTTCATGCATAAGGGAATCAATTAGTCAGCATGGTGTTTGATTGCCAACATCGCTGTTATTAAACAAACACCATGTTGTTTGTTTGCAAACGGCTAAAGATGTGACCATCACTTCTCATTAGTGGTGACCTTACCACATACACCTATCATTGTCTTGTCCTAACTAGGAATAAATGACAGTTTATTCTAACTACTAGCAAATGACAGTGCAAATTATTAAGAGCCAACATGGATGAATAGAAAAAGTTCAGTGATGCTAACTAGGTGCAAGTTCATCCTCATCCTCTTCCTTTGCTGCTGATGTGTTGCTTCCTACTCCTCCTTCTGCTGCCTCTTTCTTCTTCTTCCTCTCGTTCTTCTGCTTCAGATCATTGTCTGACCTCTATTATCGCACATTGCCTGAGCCCATTTCAACCTTTTGTTCTTTCACGCTTCGTTGTCTAATGCCTCCACACCATGGCCGGAGTTGGCCACCTCATCAGGAGTCACATCTTCCTCCCCCGGCACAAATTCATCAACTCCCCATTGCAGGATCCAGTTGTGAATGAGCAACATGCAAGAACGAGCTTCAGCTGGGTAGGGTAAGGGTGGAATGATTTCTGATCCAGGATCTTAAACCTGTTCTTCGAAGCTCCAAAGGCCCTCTCAACAGTCACTATAAGGCTAGAGTATCTGAGATTGAACAGTTCTTGAGGAGTCTTAGGATATAGTTCCTACCGGCAAACTCGTTCAGATGGTATCTAGTTTTCTTGAAGGGTGGAAGAACACCTGGCCAACATGCATAGTCATCATCTCCAAGGTAGAACTTGCCATCGGGGATGTTGATGCCATCATGACGACTCGTGCTGTCATTGAGAATGTTAGCATCGTATACTGATCCTTCCCAGCCAGCCAACACATATGTGAACTTCAGATCAAAGTCAACATCATCTTGCACATTCTGGCTTGTGTAGTGCTTCCTCCCTCTGTATGCTGCAGCTTGTGACCTCGGCACTCTGGTAGTGACATGAGTACCATCTATTGCTCCAATGCAATCCTGGAATGGCATTACAATATGTTGTTAGTCTACTATAGAACAATAACAACATATGAAGGCATGAACTACATACTATAAGTGCTCACCTTGAAGTATGGAACCATCTTGGACTAGTGCGAATCTTGGTAGGAGTCCGACCGGTTGGTGACCTGATCATCTCTCCACTGAGATCCCCAACAACATACAACACTTGCTTGAAGTACCAGAAGATGGTCTCCATTGATGTCCTAAAGGTGTTGTGTACAACCCTGAACCTCTGGTTATGACCAACAACATGGATTCCAGAATGTTGTGGATGCTATCTTGTAGCAGCCCACAGCTCCTAAACGTCTGCACAAGCCTCGCGAAAGGTGCTCTTTTTATTCGAAAAATCCACAGAGCCTCTGCATTGTTGCGGTTGTAAGTGAAGTTCAGATTCGCTATCCTCTCTTGATCCTGGATTAACATCGGACCATATCGGATGCAAGGTTTCTCATTCAGGCAAACATCTTTCATATGGACCAACATGATCCAGGCCTGAACCACAGCTATCAGCAATGCTGGCTGAATTAGAAGCTTCGTCCGTTCATCCGCAACCTAAGCGACGTCCATGATGCGGTCAGCGATGGCGCTATCGACCCTAAACAATCCTATCGAACGACCTAACACATAACAGAGGAGGGGGAGGGGGCAGCTTACCAGCTTCGAGGTCGGGGGAGACATGACGGAGAGAGGATGGCTAGACGGGGTCGAAGAAGAAAGGGAGAAGCAGCTGCCGCTGCCAGGGAGTGTTCCTGCTGCCTCTGCCAGGGAGTGTTCCTGCTGCCTCTTGCCGTTGTAGGGGAGTATCGCAGCCGCAGATCTGAGTCGCCACCGCCGCCGGTGCCAACAACTGAGGAGGGCTTGTCCTACAATTGGAGGTGAGCGAGTAGATGAGGTGGTGAGGGGATATTTGGCGCCATCTGCCTCACCCGATTTTCCCCTCCCGCCATCTCTGTCCGCATCCCCCTGCACCGCGCCCTACGCTCCGTCTTCGTTTCCCTCCTCACTCATCCTAGCTCACCGGAAATGGTCGATTGGAGCGTTCCCAATGAGCCTGGCTCTGGGTGCACTACATGAATCAGCTTATTTGCCGTCTGCCATGGCAGACAGCAAAGCCACCAAAAGCGGACGGCAAAGCCCTTTGCTATACGCACCAACGGCAAACATGCCTGACAAAGGAAGCGACGGTAAACAACTTCTTTGTCGTCTGCTTTCTCACTGTGGATGGCAAAGGGTCGTTGCTGTCGGTGGCTGACGCCAAAGGGCGTGGATGGCAACGAGTAGACGTTAGCCCCGTTAAGTGGCTAATGGGATGCTTTGCCGTCTGTCGGCCGACGGCAAAGAACTGGGTCGTCAGCACACACGTCAGCTTTCGGACGTCAGCAGACACGTCGTGCGGCCCGCATGACCGTCAAGGCGGTGGTTCTTGAGGCGTCCGCCATCCGTACATCTCCTGATGCGCCATTAAGGCCGTCATTACTCCGGTGGGTCACCGCCCACCTATCCTGCCGCCCGTCCGTCTATATAGGCCCCCTTCGGCCTTCCTCCTCCACACCGACGCCCTTCACTCCACTCCCCGGCGACCTTCCATCTCTTGCCACCCTCCTCCACCCCGATGCCCTTCCCTCTCTTGGCGGCGACCATGGCGTCCGGCGGCAGCGGTGGTCCTTCGAGGGGCGGCTCGTGGCCGTCGAGCCTCGGGACACCGCAGACCGATGAGCTCATCGCCGTCGGGCTGCTGTCTGCCGTGCGAGTTCCATGTCACCGCCGACGGCTACCTGACGAGGGGCCCGGCGCGACGCCGGACGAGCTCCGCCGCCACCGCAGCATTGGTTCGAACATCGCCGGCCGCCACCACTTTTGGGACGGCAAAGATTATTGGGTGGTCGTCGGTGAGCTCCAGTGGGAGATGGGCGGCTCCTCATCTGCCCTGCGTCGCGACGGTCGCTCCCGCCGCCGCCCTTCGGCCGTCACGCCGCCCTGCCGTCTGGCACCCGCGGTTGCCGGACCCTCCGCCCCTCTCGCCGTTGAGATCCTGCCGGATCTACTTGCGCCGCGCGAGGAGGGGGACCCCGACGACAGCCCCGGCTACCCCCTCGCTTTACGGGCGTCGCAGGTAGAGGCGGCGGTGGCTGCGGCGGCCGCGGCGGCGAGGGAGGCTACAGATCTGCAGGCGACATTAGACGCGGCGGCGGCTATGGCGGCGGCGGACGCGCCTGCGGTGGAGCACGACGACGGCGTCGACTGGGAGGCCGCCATCAAGAGCAACGACGGCGACGGCGACGACGGCGGTGCAGGCGAGGTCGTGAACCTCGCCGACTCCTACGACGAGTAGTTAGATTAGATTAGGAATAAATTTGAATCCATTGTAATATATATGAATCCTATGTAATATATATGAATCATTTGTCGGTTTGTCGTAAATTTCACTGAAGGGCGCTCACCGGAGTAGGGAGGCCGGGCCGTCGGGGGGCGGCGTGGCGGCAAGCGGCGGCGGTGGGGTGCGATCGGGGGCGAACGGAGGAGAAACCTAGAGCGAGGGAGAGAAGTGAGAGATGAGGAGGGGTGTGCCGTTTGGGCAATTAGGTAGAACGGCTTTGCCGTCCGCTAGCGGATGGAAAAGTTCTGCCGTTAGGGTTTGGGCGTCCACTGGATCCCACCCACCTCTTTAGCGGACGATAAAGTTTCTTTGCCCCCGGCCAGCAGACGACAAAGAATTGGCTGATGGTAAATAGTATCTTTGCCGTCCGTTTTCCTGAAGCAGACGACAAAGCCCTTTTTTGCCGTCCGCTAGCTGACGACAAAGAGCTGGCTCATGGCAAATTCTCCGATTCTAGTAGTTGTCCTTTAATTTTCGTGCAGATGCAAGCCAGGCAGGCCTGCAGGAAACCAAATGGCCCATTTTCATCCCGCATCGAAAGAGAGGAATAAGAACTGTTTTTTGTGATCACCAATAGTTTAGTGGGAAAAGAGGAGCCGTTGGAGTTCTTTTACTAGGAGGAAAGGAGAGCGGTTAAAGATGCTCCTACAACACTTCTCAATAAACCGTTCCAAATATGGTGTTATTGAAGTTGCTTTTGGATGAAGATTAGAATTTACCCCTTCAATATATACATTTAAGACATTGCACGTATCGGTTCACTCCATATTTGTAACTGAACTATGCATGTCGGTATCTACTAGAATGGTTAGGCGTGCTTTGCTACATCGTTGGTGTTGTTAGGTTCTACAAAAATTACTCATTCTATTTTAAAATATATCGGGCATATTACTTTCTACAAAAGTCAAACCTTTTAAGTTTCATCAAATTAGTAGAGAAATAGTACCAAATTGGTACTATTAAATTCATCATGAAATGAATTTTCATACTCTTTTGTTTAATATTATGAATGTCGATATTTTTTGCTCTGAACTTGGTCAAAATTAAAGAAATTTGACTTTCCAATAACATAATACCCCTTATATTTCAGAACTAATAGAATATTTAGTTTGACAGGTGGAAAGATAATGAAGTGTATTTTATTTATATTTATATTGCGGTGATTTGATGGGCCTTTCGTGGTGTAGTTCTATGTTATCTGGTAACGAGCGTATATTTATTTGGGAAAATTTCGGTGTCAGTGGCTGTTGATTGATTTGAAAAATCATTGGCCCAATCAAAATCATAAACCAAATTCAAAATTGAATGCCTCAACTAAAAGAAAGAACTTCAAAATTAGCGAACATGTGGAATTAAAAGAATTGAATTGAAGAGCTCCTTGAGAAATAGTTGACATGGTCAAAATCAGGTGGCCTAATTCTAAATTAAAGACCTTAATCAATTGTAAAGCCTTATAAATTAGAAAGCATAGTGTATATTATAAAAGAATTGAATGAGAGAGTTTTAAGAAATTGTTGACTCGGCCAAAATCGGGTGATCCAATTTCAATTGAAGACCTCAATTGATTGTGGGCTCTTTAAAACTAGGGAGCATAGTGTTATAAAGGATACTGAATTCCCATCATATTCTATGTAGAGTACATACCTAAGAGAGTGAACTTCATTAATTTATTTATCTCACCATGCAAGTATGCCACATAATCATAAAATTATGGATAGGATAAGGCCCACTTTAACACGCAACAATGCATGGAAAAAGACCCACCATCACATGCAATCATGCATGAGAACATATTTTTTAATATATTATTCAGTTGATGAGTATATGTTTGATCCCATATATTATCGAGACTTTCTGAATGAGAGAAATATGGTTGCGGACATGGCTTCACTACTCTCCGACAATGTTTGCTTATATTTGTGAATGAACTGTCAGCCGTATCCGCTCCGATTAAATGATAAGGGTTTTATCATTTATGTTATTGGTTTTAATACACTACTTCGTTTTGTCATTAAAAATTGCAATTGCTAAAAAATGCCATCGCTTCATTTTAAAAATTGCCACTGGACACCATCACTATAACCTCAAGATTGTTTACCATGATATATGATCAAAATACCTATCGACCAACATGTCAGTTCTCCCTCTATCTCACTATGTTAAAGTGTTGTCCCCACTCGATCCTCAACAACGTTCTTATTTTTCTCTAAAGTTATTCGCTTGTTTACTCCTGACAAGCGGGGCCACACCATGTCACATCATCATGCAATTATGGATGGAATAAGATCCACTTTAGCTTGCAACCATGCATGGAATTTTTTTTATATATTATTCTACTTATGTTTAATAAATACTTTACAACTATACATAACCAAATATAACTAGTCATATGTATTTTAAATTGGTTCACGTGTTATTAATCTAAATATTTATATTCTACACATAATCAAATTTCATTGAAATATATTTCAACTGATTCTCATAACAACGCGCAGTGTATTATTTAGTTTGTAAAATAATCCGCGCTTATATCAGCATCATGTACTCCCTCCGTCCCATATGTAAGGCGTTTTTTGACACTGGACTAGTGTTAAAAAAAGTCTTATATTATGGGACGGAGGGCGTAGGATGAAAATAGTCATTGTGTATTTGTTTTATATTGATGAATACATGTTTTGACCCCGTATATTATGGAGAGACTGTCTGAATGAGAGAAATATGGTTGTGGGCAGGGCTTCACTACTATCTACTCCCTCCGTTCCTAAATGTAAGTCTTTGTAAGAGATTCCACTACAAACCACGTACGGATGTATATAGATGCATTTCAAGTTTAGATTCATTCATTTTGCTCCGTATGTAGTCCACCCTGTGGGATCTCTATAAAGACTTATATTTAGGAACGGAGGGAGTACAATATTTGCTTCATATTTGTGAACGAGCTGTCGGCCGTATCCGCTCCAACTAAAGGATAAGGGTTTTTATCATTTATCCAAAATGCCATCACTTTGTTTGGCATTTCCAACGCTGACTCCCAAACTCCCGGCATCCGTCCGGACCGCGGAAGCCATCCAACGCGGCCCTGTATCAGTACGCGGCGCAGACTGGACGTACTT
>NC_041393.1:595751693-595794136 GCF_002162155.2 Triticum dicoccoides
ACTTTTCTTCTGATACACGTGTCACCTACCGTGCCGCATTCATGCCGCCCAGAGCATGGAGTGGCCAAGATTGATGCCGCGCGATGTGATCGGACAGAGGACGGCGCTGATCGACGCGATCTCTCGGTAGCCGCTGCTTCAATGCGGACGCACCTTCTCGACGAACCAACTCTATTTCCATTGTTTTGTTGCTTGTCACTTATTTCACCTTTGCCGACTTTTGTATGCACGATTCTTCGAGAATGACTCAGGCGGAGCATGTGCTATTCTCAGAAACAACCGAGAAGCAATGGCAGGGGCATATTGGGAGTTTGATCACCTAATGGATGCATCCACGGCGGAGGCAACTGCTCTCCTAAAAGGCTTGCATCTCATTGAGACTCTGGGATGGTCTCCAGTAATTATTGAGACTGATTCATTGAAAGTTAGCAAAGCTCGTGTCGGCGAAACTGATGTTTTGGGACCAAATGCAGCAATTATGATGAAAAGCTTTCATACTCACTCTGTTTCATAATGTAGCGTATAGATTTTTAAAGAAGTCAAACTTTGCAAATTTTGACCATATCTATAGAGAAAATTATTTATATCAGCAATACCAAATATATAAAATATGAAACTACGTCTTATGATGAATCTAACGATATATTGTTGGCATTCTGGATGAAAATATTTTTCTTTACAAACTTGGTCAGAGTTGATGAGGTTTGACTTTAAAAAAAATTATACGCACTACATTCCGGAACGAAGGGAGTATTATTCAGACCCTTGGCACTATACCCGGCCATCTGTCGGGCCGGGCTGGGCCCGCCAAAGCCCGATGCAAAAAACCCAGGCCCGAACCCGGCCCGACCCGGCCATCGAGCCTAAAAATCAGGCCCGAGTCCGGCCCATCATGCTAAAAGCCCATCGGGCCTCGGCCTGCGGGCCAGGCCTCTTCCTTAAATGGTGATTTTGATGGGCCCGGGCCCGGCCCGACCCGGTTGTCGGGCTCAAAATCTAGGCCCGAGCCCGGCCCATGGTCAAGGTCGGGCCGGGCCAGGTCGGGCTTTTTCGGGCCGGGTCGGGCCATGCTACCCATGGCCAGGGCTACTTGGCACGATTGGTGTCCAACCCTATTGGAGATAAGCAAATAAAGTGGCGCACAACCTAGCTAGATTTGTTGTTGATTCTAGTTCCTCTTTGGTTTGGGATTGTGATTCTCCCACTTTAAGTTGACATCGTTCCTACCTGCTTCCTTCAAGGATCATGCTTTCATGCCCTCAGATGGTGCCGCTAGGGGCATCCTGGTTGCCTGGGACTCTAGCTTCGTTCTAGGGCAGGTTGTCGCAATGCACCAGTTTCATGTTACCATCAAGATGTCATCAACAACCTCTGCGAGCTCCTTCCTGCTTATTGTTGTTTATGTGCCATGCTCGGGCAATGATCGCTCTGTTTTCTTCGAAGTTGTTTCTAGTGTGGCTACAGGGGCAGACACTCCGTGGATTGTCTTAGGCGATTTTAATATGTATCGCCTTGCACACGAAAAATCACGTGGTCACATTAACTGGAATCTTATGGAGTTGTTCAATGGCTGGATTAGAGAGCACGAGCTGGATGATATTCAGGTTGATAATATGATGTTTACCTGGTCCAACAAAAGATCCTCCCCCACCCTGGTTCGGCTGGATCGAGTCCTTGTGAATGTTGCCTGGAATTTGAGTTTTCTGCAGACATCTGCTTCTTGGCTGCCTGCCACAACTTCTGATCACGCACCAATCCTGGTTCAGTTCCAGTCCAATATGACCAGAAGTAAATTGTTCAGGATGGAGAACCACTGGCTTCAAATGGAGGAGGCTAAAAGCATTATTCAGAATTGTTGGTCCATAGGCACCACACACTTTTCTGTTGGAAATATGCCCTAGAGGCAATAATAAAAGCATTATTATTATATTTCCTTGTTCATGATAATTGTCTTTTATTCATGCTATAATTGTATTATCCGGAAATCATAATACACGTGTGAATACATAGACCATAACATGTCCCTAGTGAGCCTCTAGTTGACTAGCTCGTTGGTCAACAGATAGTCATGGTTTCCTGACTATGGACATTAGATGTCATTGACAACGGGATCACATCATTAGGAGAATGATGTGATGGACAAGACCCAATCCTAAGCATAGCACAAGATCATGTAGTTCGTTTTGCTAGAGCTTTTTCAATGTCAAGTATCTCTTCCTTAGACCATGAGATCGTGTAACTCCCGGATACCGTATGAGTGCTTTGGGTGTACCAAACGTCACAACGTAACTGGGTGACTATAAAGGTGCACTACAGGTATCTCCGAAAGCGTCTGTTGGGTTGACACGGATCGAGACTGGGATTTGTCACTCCGTATGACGGAGAGGTATCTCCGGGCCCACTCGGTAATGCATCATCATAATGAGCTCAAAGTGACCAAGTGTTTGGTCACGGGATCATGCATTACGGTACGAGTAAAGTGACTTGCCGGTAACGAGACTGAACGAGGTATTGGGATACCGACGATCGAGTCTCGGGCTTGTAACGTACCGATTGACAAAGGGAATAGTATACGGGGTTGCTTGAATCCTCGACATCGTGGTTCATCCGATGACATCATCGAGGAGCATGTGGGAGCCAACATGGGTATCCAGATCCCGCTGTTGGTTATTGACCTGAGAGCCATCTCGGTCATGTCCGCGTGTCTCCCGAACCCGTAGGGTCTACACACTTAAGGTTCGGTGACGCTAGGGTTATTAGGAAGACTTGTATGTGATTACCGAATGTTGTTCGGAGTCCCGGATGAGATCCCAGACGTCACGAGGAGTTCCGGAATGGTCCAGAGGTAAAGATTTATATATGGGAAGTTGTCATACGGACACCGGAAGGTTTCGGGGGCATATCAGTATTGTACCGGGGCCACCGGAAGGGTTCCGGGGGTCCACCGGGAGGGGCCACCCCTCCCGGGGGGCCACATGGGCTGTGTGGGGCAGGAGCCAGCCCCTGGAGGGCTGGGCGCGCCCCCCCCCTTGGGCCCATGCGCCTAGGGTTGGGGGGGGGGGGAACCCTAGAGGGGGCGCCCCCTTGCTTGGGGGGCAAGTCCCCCCTCCCTGGCCGCCGCCCCCCCTCTAGATCCCATCTAGAGGGGCCGGCCCCCCTTGCCCCTTCCCCTATAAATAGAGGGGTGAAGGGAGGGCTGAACACCCAAGCCAGGCGCAGCCCCTCCCCTCCCCAACACCTTTCCTCCTCCGTACGTGCTTGGCGAAGCCCTGTCGGAGTACTGCTGCACCAACAACACCACGCCGTCGTGCTGCCGTTGGAGCTGTCTTCCTCAACCTCTCCTTCCTCCTTGCTGGATCAAGACGGAGGAGACGTCGTCCGTACCGTACGTGTGTTGAACGCGGAGGTGCTGTCCGTTCAGCACTTGGTCATCGGTGATCTGAATCACGACGAGTACGACTCCATCATCACCATCCCCTTGAACGCTTCCGCACTTGATCTACAAGTGGTATGTAGATGCAAACTCACTCCCTTGACTCGTTGCTTAGATGAACTCATAGATGGATCTTGGTGAAACCGTAGGAAATTTTTTAATTTTCTGCAACGTTCCCCAACAGTGGCATCATGAGCTAGGTCTATGCGTAGTTCTCTATTGCACGAGTAGAACACAATTTTGTTGTGGGCGTAGATCTTGTCAACTTGCTTGCCGCTACTAGTCTTATCTTGCTTCAGCGGTATTGTGGGATGAAGCGGCCCGGACCAACCTTACACGTACGCTTACGTGAGACCGGTTCCACCGACTAACATGCACCAGTTGCATAAGGTGGCTGGTGGGTGTCTGTCTCTCCCACTTTAGTTGAAGCGGATTCGATGAAAAGGGTCCTTATGAAGGGTAAATAGAAGTTGACAAGATCACGTTGTGGTTATTCGTAGGTAAGAAAACGTTCTTGCTAGAACCCAATTGCAGCCACGTAAAAGATGCAACAACAATTAGAGGACGTCTAACTTGTTTTTGCAGCAATTGTCATGTGATGTGATATGGCCAGAAGTTGTGATGAATGATGAATGATATATTGTGATGTATGAGATCATGTTCTTGTAATAGGAATCACGACTTGCATGTCGATGAGTATGACAACCGGCAGGAGCCATAGGAGTTGTCTTTATTTTTGTATGACCTGCGTGTCATTGAAGAATGCCATGTAAATTACTTTACTTTGTTGCTAAACGCGTTAGCCATAGAAGTAGAAGTAGTCGTTGGCGTGACAACTTCATGAAGACACGATGATGGAGATCATGATGATGGAGATCATGGTGTGATGCCGGTGACTAAGATGATCATGGAGCCCCAAAGATGGAGATCGAAGGAGCTATATGATATTGGCCATATCATGTCACTATTATATAATTGCATGTGATGTTTATTATGTTTATGCATCTTGTTTACTTAGAACGACGGTAGTAAATAAGATGATCCCTTACAAAAATTTCAAGAAGTGTTCTCCCCTAACTGTGCACCGTTGCTAAAGTTCGTCGTTTCGAAGCACCACGTGATGATCGGGTGTGATAGATCCTTACGTTCACATACAACGGGTGTAAGACAGTTTTACACATGCAAAACACTTAGTGTTAACTTGACGAGCCTAGCAGGTACAGACATGGCCTCGGAACACGGAGACCGAAAGGTCGAACACGAGTCGTATGGAAGATACGATCAACATGAGAATGTTCACCGACGATTACTAGTCCGTCTCACGTGATGATCGGACACGGCCTAGTCGACTCGGATCGTGTAACACTTAGATGACTAGAGGGATGTCTAATCTGAGTAGGAGTTCATTAAAATAATTTGATTAGATGAACTTAATTATCATGAACTTAGTCTAAAACCTTTGCAAATATGTCTTGTAGATCAAATGGCCAACACTCATGTCAACATGAACTTCAACGCGTTCCTAGAGAAAACCAAGCTGAAAGATGATGGCATCAACTATACGGACTGGGTCCGGAACCTGAGTATCATCCTCATAGCTGCCAGGAAACAATATGTCCTAGAAGGACCGCTAGGTGACGCTCCCGTCCCAGAGAACCAAGACATTATGAATGCTTGGCAGTCTCGTGCTGATGATTACTCCCTCGTTCAGTGCGGCATGCTTTACAGCTTAGAACCGGGGCTCCAAAAGCGTTTTGAGCAACACGGAGCATATGAGATGTTCGAGGAGCTGAAACTAGTTTTCCAAGCTCATGCCCGGGTCGAGAGATATGAAGTCTCCGACAAGTTCTATAGTTGTAAGATGGAGGAAAATAGTTCTGTCAGTGAGCACATACTCAAAATGTCTGGGTTGCACAACCGCCTGTCCCAGCTGGACATTAACCTCCCGGATGAGGCGGTCATTGACAGAATCCTTCAGTCGCTCCCACCAAGCTACAAGAGCTTTGTGATGAACTACAATATGCAGGGGATGGTGAAGACCATTCCTGAAGTATTTTCAATGCTGAAGTCAGCAGAGGTTGAAATCAAGAAAGAACATCAAGTGTTGATGGTCAATAAGACCACTAAGTTCAAGAAGGGCAAGGGTAAGAATAATTTCAAGAAGGACGGCAAAGATGTTGCCGCGCCCGGTAAGCCAGTTGCCGGGAAGAAGTCAAAGAATGGACCCAAGCCTGAGACTGAGTGCTTTTATTGCAAGGGGAAGGGTCACTGGAAGCGGAACTGCCCCAAATACTTAGCGGATAAGAAGGCCGGCAACACCAAAGGTATATTTGATATACATGTAATTGATGTGTACCTTACTAGTACTCGTAGTAACTCCTGGGTATTTGATACCGGTGCCGTTGCTCATATTTGTAACTCACAGCAGGAGCTGCGGAATAAGCGGAGACTGGCGAAGGACGAGGTGACGATGCGCGTCGGGAATGGTTCTAGAGTCGATGTGATCGCCGTCGGCATGCTACCTCTACATTTACCTACGGGATTAGTTTTGAACCTTAATAATTGTTATTTGGTGCCAAGTTTGAGCATGAACATTGTATCTGGATCTCGTTTGATACGAGATGGCTACTCATTTAAATCCGACAATAATGGTTGTTCTATTTATATGAGAGATATGTTTTATGGTCATGCCCCGATGGTCAATGGTTTATTCTTAATGAATCACGAACGTAGTGTTATACATATTCATAGCGTGAGTACCAAAAGATGTAAAGTTGATAAAGATAATCCCACATACTTGTGGCACTGCCGCCTTGGTCACATTGGTGTCAAGCGCATGAAGAAGCTCCATGCTGATGGACTTTTAGAGTCTCTCGATTATGAATCATTTGACACATGCAAACCATGCCTCATGGGCAAAATGACCAAGACTCCGTTCTCCGGAACAATGGAGCGAGCAACCAACTTGTTGGAAATCATACATACCGATGTGTGCGGTCCAATGAGTGTTGAGGCTCGCGGAGGATATCGTTATGTTCTCACTCTCACAGATGACTTGAGTAGATATGGGTATGTCTACTTGATGAAACACAAGTCTGAGACCTTTGAAAAGTTCAAGGAATTTCAGAATGAAGTAGAGAATCAACGTGACCGAAAGATAAAATTCTTACGATCGGATCGTGGAGGAGAATATTTAAGTCACGAATTTGGTACACACTTAAGAAAATGTGGAATCATTTCACAACTCACGCCGCCTGGAACACCTCAGCGAAACGGTGTGTCCGAACGTCGTAATCGCACTCTATTGGATATGGTGCGATCTATGATGTCTCTTACCGATTTACCGCTATCATTTTGGGGATACGCTCTAGAGACAGCTACATTCACTTTAAATAGGGCACCGTCTAAATCCGTTGAGATGACACCGTATGAATTATGGTTTGGGAAGAAACCTAAGCTGTCGTTTCTAAAAGTTTGGGGATGCGATGCTTATGTCAAGAAACTTCAACCTGAAAAGCTCGAACCCAAGTCGGAAAAATGCGTCTTCATAGGATACCCTAAAGAAACCATTGGGTATACCTTCTACTTAAGATCCGAGGGCAAGATCTTTGTTGCCAAGAACGGATCCTTTCTGGAAAAAGAGTTTCTCTCGAAAGAAGTAAGTGGGAGGAAAGTAGAACTCGATGAAGTACTACCTCTTGAACGGGAAAGTAGTGCAGCTCAGGAAAATGTTCCTGTGATGCCTACACCAACTAAAGAGGAAAATAATGATGATGATCAAGGTACTTCGGATCAAGTTGCTACTGAACTTCGTAGGTCCACAAGGACACGTTCCGCACCAGAGTGGTACGGCAACCCTATCCTGGAAATCATGTTGTTAGACAACGGTGAACCTTCGAACTATGAAGAAGCGATGGCGGGCCCAGATTCCAACAAATGGCTAGAAGCCTTGAAATCTGAGATAGGATCCATGTATGAAAACAAAGTATGGACTTTGACTGACTTGCCCGATGATCGGCGAGCGATAGAAAACAAATGTATCTTTAAGAAGAAGACGGACGCAGATGGTAATGTCACCATCTATAAAGCTCGACTTGTCGCTAAGGGTTATCGGCAAGTTCAAGGGATTGACTACGATGAGACTTTCTCTCCCGTAGCGAAGCTTAAGTCCGTTCGAATCATGTTAGCAATTGCCGCATACTATGATTATGAGATATGGCAGATGACGTCAAAACGGCATACCTTAACGGGCATCTTAAGGAAGAACTGTATATGATGCAGCTGGAGGGTTTTGTCGATCCTAAGAATGCTAACAAAGTATGCAAGCTCCAGCGATCCATTTATGGGCTAGTGCAAGCATCTGGAGTTGGAACATTCGCTTTGATGAAATGATCAAAGCGTTTGGGTTTATGCAGACTTATGGAGAAGCCTGCGTTTACAAGAAAGTGAGTGGGAGCTCCGTAGCATTTCTCATATTATATGTAGATGACATACTTTTGATGAGAAATGATATAGACTTCTTGGACAGCATTAAGGCCTACTTGAATAAGTGTTTTTCAATGAAGGACCTTGGAGAAACTGCTTATATATTAGGCATCAAGATCTATAGAAATAGATCGAGACGCCTCATAGGTCTTTCACAAAGCACATACCTTGATAAGATTTTGAAGAAGTTCAAAATGGATCAGTCCAAGAAGGGGTTCTTGCCTGTATTGCAAGATATGAGATTAAGCTCGGCTCAATGCCCGACCACGGCAAAAGATAAAGAAGAGATGAGCGTCATCCCCTATGCCTCAGCCATAGGATCTATTATGTATGCCATGCTGTGTACTAGACCAGATGTAAACCTTGCCGTAAGTTTGGTAGGAAGGTACCAAAGTAATCCCGACAAGGAACACTGGACAGCGGTCAAGAATATCCTAAAGTACCTGAAAAGGACGAAGGACATGTTTCTCGTTTATGGAGGTGACGAAGAGCTCGTCGTAAAGGGTTACGTCGACGCTAGCTTCGCACAGATCTGGATGACTCTAAGTCACAAACCGGATACGTGTATATGTTGAATGGTGGAGCAGTAAGCTGGTGCAGCTGCAAGCAGAGCGTCGTGGCGGGATCTACATGTGAAGCGGAGTACATGGCAGCCTCGGAGGCAGCGCATGAAGCAATTTGGGTGAAGGAGTTCATCACCGACCTAGGAGTCATACCCAATGCGTCGGGGCCGATCAAACTCTTCTGTGACAACACTGGAGCTATTGCCCTTGCCAAGGAGCCCAGGTTTCACAAGAAGACCAGGCACATCAAGCGTCGTTTCAACTCCATCCGTGAAAATGTTCAAGATGGAGACATAGATATTTGCAAAGTACATACGGATCTGAATGTCGCAGATCCGTTGACTAAACCTCTCTCACGAGCAAAACATGATCAGCACCAGAACTCTATGGGTGTTCGATTCATCACAATGTAACTAGATTATTGACTCTAGTGCAAGTGGGAGACTGTTGGAAATATGCCCTAGAGGCAATAATAAAAGCATTATTATTATATTTCCTTGTTCATGATAATTGTCTTTTATTCATGCTATAATTGTATTATCCGGAAATCATAATACACGTGTGAATACATAGACCATAATGTTGGAGAACGTTGCAGAAAACAAAAAAATTTCCTACTCGTTTCACCAAGATCATCTAGGAGTTCATCTAGCAACGAGTGATTAGATGCATCTACATACCTTTGTAGATCGCGCACGGAAGCGTTCAAAAGAACGGTGATGATGTAGTCGTACTCGACGTAATCCAAATCACCGATGACCAGCGCCGAACGGACGGCACCTCCGCGTTCAACACACGTACGGAACAGCCACGTCTCCTCCTTCTTGATCCAGCAAGGGAGGGAGGAGAGGTTGAGGGAGATGGCACCAGCAGCAGCACGACGGCGTGGTGTTGATGGAGCTGCAGTACTCCGGCAGAGCTTCGCTAAGCACTATGGAGGTGGAGGAGGTGTTGGGGAGGGAGAAGGAGGCAACCAAAGGCCAAGGCGTTCAGGTATGAAGTCCCTCCTCTCCCCCACTATATATAGGGGTGCCAAGGGGGGGTGGCCGGCCCTAGGAGATCCAATCTCCTAGGGGGTGCGGCGGCCAAGGGGGGTTTCCCTCCCCCCCAAGGCACCTAGGAGGTGCCTTCCCCTCCTAGGACTCTTTCCCCCTTAAACCCTAGGCGCATGGGCCTATGTGGGGCTGGTGCCCTTGGCCCATTAGGCCAAGGCGCACCCCCTACAGCCCATGTGGCCCCCCGGGACAGGTGGACCCACCCGGTGGACCCCCGGGACCCTTCCGGTGGTCCCGGTACAATACCGATAACCTCGAAACTTGTCCCGATGCCCGAAACAGGACTTCCCATATATAAATCTTTACCTCCGGACCATTCCGGAACTCCTCGTGACGTCCGGGATCTCATCCGGGACTCCGAACAACATTCGGGTTACTGCATATACATATCCCTACAACCCTAGCGTAACCGAACCTTAAGTGTGTAGACCCTACGGGTTTGGGATACAAGCAGACATGACCGAGACGACTCTCCGGTCAATAACCAACAGCGGGATCTGGATACCCATGTTGGCTCCCACATGCTCCACGATGATCTCATCGGATGAACCACGATGTCGAGGATTCAATCAACCCCGTACGCTATTCCCTTTGTCTATCGATATGTTACTTGCCCGAGATTCGATCGTCGGTATCCCAATACCTCGTTCAATCTCGTTACCGGCAAGTCACTTTACTCGTACCGTAATGCATGATCCCGTGACCAGACACTTGGTCACTCTGAGCTCATTATGATGATGCATTACCGAGTGGGCCCAGTGATACCTCTCCGTCATACGGAGTGACAAATCCCAGTCTTGATCCATGTCACCCAACAGACACTTTCGGAGATACCCGTAGTCTACCTTTATAGTCACCCAGTTACGTTGTGACGTTTGGCATACCCAAAGCACTCCTACGGTATCCGGGAGTTACACGATCTCATGGTCTAAGGAAAAGATACTTGACATTGGAAAACTCTAGCAAACGAACTATACGATCTTGTGCTATGTTTAGGATTGGGTCTTGTCCATCACATCATTCTCCCAATGATGTGATCTCGTTATCAATGACATCCAGTCTCCATAGTCAGGAAACCATGACTATCTGTTGATCAACGAGCTAGTCAACTAGAGGCTCACTAGGGACATGTTGATGTCTGTTATTCACACATGTATTACGATTTCCGGATAACACAATTATAGCATGAATAAAGACAATTATCATGAACAAGGAAATATAATAATAATGCTTTTATTATTGCCTCTAGGGCATATTTCCAACAGTCTCCCACTTGCACTAGAGTCAATAATCTAGTTACATTGTGATGAATCGAACACCCATGGAATTCTGGTGTTGATCATGTTTTGCTCTAGGGAGAGGTTTAGTCAACAGATCTGCTACATTCAGGTCCGTATGTACTTTACAAATCTCTATGTCTCCATCTTGAACATTTTCACGAATGGAGTTGAAGCGACGCTTGATGTGCCTTGTCTTCTTGTGAAACCTGGGCTCCTTGGCAAGTGCAATAGCTCCAGTGTTGTCACAGAAGAGCTTGATCGGCCCCGACGCATTGGGTATGACTCCTAGGTCGGTTATGAACTCCTTCACCCATATTGCTTCATGTGCTGCCTCCGAGGCTGCCATGTACTCCGCTTCACATGTAGATCCCGCCACGACGCTTTGCTTGCAACTGCACCAGCTTACTGCCCCACCATTCAAAATATACACGTATCCGGTTTGTGACTTAGAGTCATCCAGATCTGTGTCGAAGCTAGCGTCGACGTAACCCTTTACGACGAGCTCTTCGTCACCTCCATAAACGAGAAACATTTCCTTAGTCCTTTTCAGGTACTTCAGGTACTCTTGACCGCTCTCCAGTGTTCCTTGCCGGGATTACTTTGGTACCTTCCTACCAAACTGACGGCAAGGTTTACATCAGGTCTGGTACACAGCATGGCATACATAATAGAACCTATGGCTGAGGCATAGGGGATGACGCTCATCTCTTCTATATCTTCTGCCGTGGTCGGACATTGAGCTGAGCTCAACTTCACACCTTGTAACACAGGCAAGAACCCTTTCTTGGATTGATCCATATTGAACTTCTTCAATATCTTATCAAGGTATGTGCTTTGTGAAAGACCTATGAGGCGTCTCGATCTATCTCTATAGATTTTGATGCCTAATATATAAGCAGCTTCTCCAAGGTCCTTCATCGAAAAACTTTTATTCAAGTAGGCCTTGATGCTGTCCAGGAGTTCTATATCATTTCCCATCAAAAGTATGTCATCTACATATAATATGAGAAATGCTACAGAGCTCCCACTCACTTTCTTGTAAACGCAGGCTTCTCCATAAGTCTGTGTAAACCCAAACGCTTTGATCATCTCATCAAAGCGAATGTTCCAACTCCGAGATGCTTGCACCAGCCCATAAATCGAGCGTTGGAGCTTGCACACTTTGTCAGCATTCTTAGGATCGACAAAACCTTCCGGCTGCATCATATACAATTCTTCCTTAAGGAAACCATTAAGGAATGCCGTTTTGACGTCCATTTGCCATATTTCGTAATCATAGAATGCGGCAATTGCTAACATGATTCGGACGGACTTCAGCTTCGCTACCGGTGAGAAAGTCTCATCGTAGTCAACCCCTTGAACTTGTCGATAACCCTTAGCGACAAGCCGAGCTTTATAGATGGTCACATTACAATCCGCGTCTGTCTTCTTCTTAAAGATCCATTTATTTTCTATGGCTCGCCGTTCAACGGGCAAGTCAGTCAAAGTCCATACTTCGTTCTCATACATGGATCCTATCTCGGATTTCATGGCTTCTAGCCATTTGTCGGAATCTGGTCCCGCCATCGCTTCTTCATAGTTCGAAGGTTCACCGTTGTCTAACAACATGATTTCCAAGACAGGGTTGCCGTACCACTCTGGTGCGGAACGTGTCCTTGTGGACCTTCGAATTTCAGTAGGAGCTTGATCAGAAGTATCTTGATCATTATCATTAACTTCCTCTCTAGTCGGTGCTGGCACCTCAGGAACATTTTCTTGAGTTGCGCCATTTTCCGGTTCAAGAGGCAATACTTCATCAAGCTCTACTTTCCTCCCACTTACTTCTTTCGAGAGAAACTCTTTCTCCAGAAAGGACCCATTCTTGGCAACAAAGATCTTGCCTTCAGATCTGAGGTAGAAGGTGTACCCAATAGTTTCTTTTGGGTACCCTATGAAGACGCATTTTTCCGATTTGGGTTCGAGCTTTTCAGGTTGAAGTTTCTTGACATAAGCATCGCATCCCCAAACTTTTAGAAACGACAGCTTAGGTTTCTTCCCAAACCATAATTCATACGGTGTCGTCTCAACGGATTTCGACGGAGCCCTATTTAAAGTGAATGCGGCAGTCTCTAAAGCATAGCCCCAAAAAGAAAGCGGTAAATCGGTAAGAGACATCATAGATCGCACCATATCTAACAGAGTGCGATTACGACGTTCGGACACACCATTACGCTGAGGTGTTCCAGGCGGCGTGAGTTGTGAAACTATTCCACATTTTCTTAAGTGTGCCCCAAACTCGTGACTCAAGTATTCTCCTCCACGATCTGATCGCAGAAACTTGATTTTCCTGTCACGTTGATTTTCAACCTCACTCTGAAATTCCTTGAACTTTTCAAAGGTTTCAGACGTGTGTTTCATTAAGTAGATATACCCGTACCTACTTAAATCATCAGTGAGGGTGAGAACATAACGATAGCCACCGCGAGCCTCAACACTCATTGGACCGCACACATCGGTATGTATGATTTCCAATAAGTCGGTTGCTCGCTCCATTGTTCCTGAGAACGGAGTCTTGGTCATTTTACCCATAAGGCATGGTTCGCACGTGTCAAATGATTCATAATCAAGAGACTCTAAAAGTCCATCAGCATGGAGCTTCTTCATGCGTTTAACACCTATGTGACCAAGGCGGCAGTGCCACAAGTATGTGGGACTATCATTATCAACCTTACTTCTTTTGGTACTCACATTATGAACATGTGTAGCATCACGTTTGAGATTCATAAAGAATAAACCATTCACCATAGGAGCATGACCATAAAACATATCTCTCATAAAAATGGAACAACCATTATTCTCAGATTTAAAAGAGTAGCCATCTCGAATTAAACGAGATCCCAATACAATGTTCATGCTCAAAGCTGGCACTAAATAACAATTATTAAGGTTTAAAACTAATCCCGAAGGGAGATGCAGAGGTAGCGTGCCGACGGCGATCACATTGACCTTGGAACCATTCCCGACGCGCATCGTCACCTCGTCCTTTGCCAGTTTCCGTTTATTCCGCAGCCCCTGCTTTGAGTTACAAATGTGAGCAACTGCACCGGTATCAAATACCCAGGAGCCACTACGGGCACTAGTAAGGTACACATCAATTACATGTATATCACATATACCTTTTGTTTTGCCGGCCTTCTTATCCGCTAAGTACTTAGGGCAGTTCCGCTTCCAGTGACCGCTTCCCTTGCAATAAAAACACTCAGTCTCGGGCTTGGGTCCATTCTTTGGCTTCTTCCCGGCAGCTTGCTTGCCGGGCGCGGCAACCTCCTTGCCGTCCTTCTTGAAGCTCTTTTTACCCTTGCCTTTCTTGAACTTAGTGGTTTTATTGATCATCAACACTTGATGTTCTTTCCTGACTTCTACCTCTGCTGATTTTAGCATAGCAAATACTTCAGGAATGGTCTTTTCCATCCCCTGCATATTGAAGTTCATCACAAAGCTCTTGTAGCTTGGTGGAAGCGACTGGAGGATTCTGTCAATGACCGCATCATCCGGGAGATTAACTCCCAGCTGAGTCAAGCGGTTATGCAACCCAGACATAGTGAGTATGTGCTCACTGACAGAACTGTTTTCCTCCATCTTACAGCTGAAGAATTTGTCGGAGACTTCATATCTCTCGACCCGGGCATGAGCTTGGAAAACCATTTTCAGCTCTTCGAACATCTCATATGCTCCATGTCTCTCAAAACGCTTTTGGAGCCCCGGCTCTAGGCTGTAAAGCATGCCGCACTGAACGAGGGAGTAGTCATCGAAACGTGCCTGCCAAGCGTTCATAACGTCTTGTTCCGCAGGGAGAACGGGTGCGTCACCAAGCGGTGCTTGTAGGACATAATCTTTCTTGGCAGCTATGAGGATGATCCTCAGGTTCCGGACCCAGTCCGTATAGTTGCTGCCATCGTCTTTCAGCTTAGTTTTCTCTAGGAACGCGTTGAAGTTGAGCACTACGTTGGCCATTTGATCTACAAGACATATTGCAAAGATTTTAGACTAAGTTCATGATAATTAAGTTCAACTAATCAAATTATTAGTGAACTCCCACTTAGATTAGACATCCCTCTAGTCATCTAAGTATTACATGATCCGAGTTAAACTAGACCGTGTCCGATCATCACGTGAGACGGACTAGTCAACATCGGTGAACATCTTCATGTTGATCGTATCTTCTATACGACTCATGCTCGACCTTTCGGTCTTTTGTGTTCTGAGGCCATGTCTGTACATGCTAGGCTCGTCAAGTCAACCTAAGTGTTTGCATGTGTAAATCTGTCTTACACCCGTTGTATGTGAACGTCTGAATAAAACACCCGATCATCACGTGGTGTTTTGAAACAGCGAACTGTCGCAACGGTGCACAGTTAGGGGGAACACTTCTTGAATTTATTGTGAGGGATCATCTTATTTACTACCGTCGTTCTAAGTAAACAAGATGCAAAACATGATAAACATCACATGCAATCAAATAATAAACGTGACATGATATGGCCAATATCACACAACTCCTTTGATCTCCATCTTGGGGCTCCATGATCATCTTGTCACCGGCTAGACACCATGATCTCCATCATCATGATCTCCATCATCGTGTCTCCATGAAGTTGCTCGCCAATTATTACTTCTACCACTATGGCTAACGCGTTTAGCAATAAAGTAAAGTAATTACATGGCGTTTCTTGATGACACGCAGGTCATATAAAAGAATAAAGACAACTCCTATGGCTCCTGCCGGTTGTCATACTCATGGACATGCAAGTCGTGATTCCTATTACAATAGCATGAACATTTCATACATCACATATAGATCATTCATCATTCATCACAACTTTGGCCATATCATATCACAAACCACTTGCTGCAAAAACAAGTTAGACGTCCTCTAATTGTTGTTGCAAGTTTTACGTGGCTGAATTAGGGTTCTAGCAAGAACGTTTTCTTACCTACGTTAAAGCCACAACATGATTTGTCAACTTCTATTTACCCTTCATAAGGACCCTGTTCATCGATTCCGCTCCAACTAAAGTAGGAGAGACAGACACCCGCCAGCCACCTTATGCAACTAGTGCATGTTAGTCGGTGGAACCGGTCTCACGTAAGCGTACGTGTAAGGTTGGTCCGGGCCGCTTCATCCCACAATACCGCTGAAGCAAGAAAGGACTAGTAACGGCAAGAAAGTTGACAAATCTACGCCCACAACAAATTGTGTTCTACTCGCGCAAGAAGAACTACGCATAGACCTAGCTCATGATGCCACTGTTGGAGAACGTTGCAAAAAACAAAAAAATTTCCTACTCGTTTCACCAAGATCATCTAGGAGTTCATCTAGCAATGAGTGATTAGATGCATCTACATACCTTTGTAGATCGCGCACGGAAGCGTTCAAAAGAACGGTGATGATGTAGTCGTACTCGACGTGATCCAAATCACCGATGACCAGCGCCGAACGGACGGCACCTCCGCGTTCAACACACGTACGGAACAGCCACGTCTCCTCCTTCTTGATCCAGCAAGGGAGGGAGGAGAGGTTGAGGGAGATGGCACCAGAAGCAGCACGACGGCGTGGTGTTGATGGAGCTGCAGTACTCCGGCAGAGCTTCGCTAAGCACTATGGAGGTGGAGGAGGTGTTGGGGAGGGAGAAGGAGGCAACCAAAGGCCAAGGCGTTCAGGTATGAAGTCCCTCCTCTCCCCCACTATATATAGGGGTGCCAAGGGGGGGTGGCTGGCCCTAGGAGATCCAATCTCCTAGGGGGTGCGGCGGCCAAGGGGGGTTTCCCTCCCCCCAAGGCACCTAGGAGGTGCCTTCCCCTCCTAGGACTCTTTCCCCCTTAAACCCTAGGCGCATGGGCCTATGTGGGGCTAGTGCCCTTGGCCCATTAGGCCAAGGCGCACCCCCTACAGCCCATGTGGCCCCCCGGGATAGGTGGACCCACCCGGTGGACCCCCGGGACCCTTTCGGTGGTCCCGGTACAATACCGATAACCCCGAAACTTGTCCCGATGCCCGAAACAGGACTTCCCATATATAAATCTTTACCTCCGGACCATTCCGGAACTCCTCGTGACGTCCGGGATCTCATCCGGGACTCCGAACAACATTCGGGTTACTGCATATACATATCCCTACAACCCTAGCGTAACCGAACCTTAAGTGTGTAGACCCTACGGGTTCGGGAGACAAGCAGACATGACCGAGACGACTCTCCGGTCAATAACCAACAACGGGATCTGGATACCCATGTTGGCTCCCACATGCTCCACGATGATCTCATCGGATGAACCATGATGTCGAGGATTCAATCAACCCCGTACGCTATTCCCTTTGTCTATCGATATGTTACTTGCCCGAGATTCGATCGTCGGTATCCCAATACCTCGTTCAATCTCGTTACCGGCAAGTCACTTTACTCGTACCGTAATGCATGATCCCGTGACCAGACACTTGGTCACTCTGAGCTCATTATGATGATGCATTACCGAGTGGGCCCAGTGATACCTCTCCGTCATACGGAGTGACAAATCCCAGTCTTGATCCATGTCACCCAACAGACACTTTCGGAGATACCCGTAGTCTACCTTTATAGTCACCCAGTTACATTGTGACGTTTGGCATACCCAAAGCACTCCTACGGTATCCGGGAGTTACATGATCTCATGGTCTAAGGAAAAGATACTTGACATTGGAAAACTCTAGCAAACGAACTATACGATCTTGTGCTATGTTTAGGATTGGGTCTTGTCCATCACATCATTCTCCCAATGATGTGATCTCGTTATCAATGACATCCAGTGTCCATAGTCAGGAAACCATGACTATCTGTTGATCAACGAGCTAGTCAACTAGAGGCTCACTAGGGACATGTTGATGTCTGTTATTCACACATGTATTACGATTTCCGGATAACACAATTATAGCATGAATAAAGACAATTATCATGAACAAGGAAATATAATAATAATGCTTTTATTATTGCCTCTAGGGCATATTTCCAACACATAACATGTCCCTAGTGAGCCTCTAGTTGACTAGCTCGTTGGTCAACAGATAGTCATGGTTTCCTGACTATGGACATTAGATGTCATTGACAATGGGATCACACCATTAGGAGAATGAAGTGATGGACAAGACCCAATCCTAAGCATAGCACAAGATCGTGTAGTTCGTTTTGCTAGAGCTTTTTCAATGTCAAGTATCTCTTCCTTAGCCCATGAGATCGTGTAACTCCCGGATACCGTAGGAGTGCTTTGGGTGTACCAAACGTCACAACGTAACTGGGTGACTATAAAGGTGCACTACAGGTATCTCCGAAAGCGTCTGTTGGTTGACACGGATCGAGACTGGGATTTGTCACTCCGTATGACGGAGACGTATCTCTGGGCCCACTCGGTAATGCATCATCATAATGAGCTCAAAGTGACCAAGTGTTTGGTCACGGGATCATGCATTACGGTACGAGTAAAGTGACTTTCCGGTAACGAGACTGAACAAGGTATTGGGATACCGACGATCGAGTCTCGGGCTTGTAACATACCGATTGACAAAGGGAATAGTATACGGGGTTGCTTGAATCCTCGACATCGTGGTTCATCCGATGACATCATCGAGGAGCATGTGGGAGCCAACATGGGTATCCAGATCCTGCTGTTGGTTATTGACCTGAGAGCCGTCTCGGTCATGTCTGCGTGTCTCCCGAACCCGTAGGGTCTACACACTTAAGGTTCGGTGACGCTAGGGTTATTAGGAAGACTTGTATGTGATTACCAAATGTTGTTCGGAGTCCCGGATGAGATCTCGGACGTCATGAGGAGTTCCGGAATGGTCCGGAGGTAAAGATTTATATATGGGAAGTTGTCATACGGACACCGGAAGGTTTCGGGGGCATATTGGTATTGTACCGGGGCCACCGGAAGGGTTCCGGGGGTCCACCGGGAGGGGCCACCCCTCCCGGGGGGCCACATGGGCTGCGTGGGGCAGGAGCCAGCCCCTGGAGGGCTGGGCGCGCCCCCCCTTGGGCCCATGCGCCTAGGGTTGGGGGGGGGGGAACCCTAGAGGGGGCGCCCCCCTTGCTTGGGGGGCAAGTCCCCCCTTCCTGGCCGCCGCCCCCCCTCTAGATCCCATCTAGAGGGCCCGGCCCACCTTGCCCCTTCCCCTATAAATAGAGGGGTGAAGGGAGGGCTGAACACCCAAGCCAAGGCGCAGCCCCTCCCCTCCCCAACACCTCTCCTCCTCCGTACGTGCTTGGCGAAGCCCTGCCCGAGTACTGCTGCACCAACAACACCACATCGTCGTGCTGCCGTTGGAGCTATCTTCCTCAACCTCTCCTTCCTCCTTGCTGGATCAAGACGGAGGAGACGTCGTCCATACCGTACGTGTGTTGAACGCGGAGGTGCTGTCCGTTCAGCACTTGGTCATCGGTGATCTGAATCACGGCGAGTACGACTCCATCATCACCATCCCCTTGAACGCTTCCGCACTCGATCTACAAGTGGTATGTAGATGCAAACTCACTCCCTTGACTCGTTGCTTAGATGAACTCATAGATGGATCTTGGTGAAACCGTAGGAAAAAATTTAATTTTCTGCAACGTTCCCCAACATTTTCTTCTTCTGCTTCGCTCCTTAACTTCAAGATGAGAAGGGTGCGGGCTGCTCTAAGGCAGTGGAGCCGGCGTCAGTCCAGCCTCAAGGTGCTCACTAAAAATAATAAGCATGTCGTCAGTTATCTGGTTTCTGTTGAGGAAAGGAGGCCTTTGTCAATGCTTGAAGTAGTTCTTCGTGATTCATCCTCTGCCAAGGTGGAGCAGTTGATTTTATAGCAGACTGCTTTGTGGTGTCGGCGGGGCAAGTTGTGATGGTGTGTGTATGGGGATGAAAACAGTCAGTTCTTCCATGCAGTTGCTAACTGTCAAGCGCGTAGAAACAAAGTTAAAAGTCCTCCTGCTTTATGGAGTGCATCACTACAAAAATTGCCAAAAACTTGGATTGGCCACTGCATAATTCACTGATATCTTGGGCCAGCCTGCACCTTCCATGCTAACAGGTCAGCTTGACACCTTGTACGACTATACCGACCTCTCCGAGCTGGCTACTGTTTTCTCCCGGGAAGAGATTGTCCTTGCCACTGATATATCACCAAACAACAGAAGCCCGGGCCCTGACGGGTTTACCAACGAGTTCTATAAGGCTTTTAAGCACTTGATAAAGGATGATCTCCTGAAGTTCTTTGAGGATTTTCATGCCAATCACGTTGCTTTGGATGGTGTTAATATTGCCTTCATTACGCTGCTCCCTAAGACAGATACACCGCTGGAGATGCGGGATTTCAGGCCCATTTCCTTAGTGCATAGTGCACCCAAGCTCGTATCCAAGGTCATGACTAACAGATTGCAAAGGCACATACCAGATTTGGTGCACTCCTTGCAGTCAGGTTTCCTCAGAGGGTGATCCATCGTTGAAAACTTTGCTTTGGCTGCTGAAATGATTCAAGCAGCACATAGGAGGAAGCAGCCGGTCATTGCTTTAAAGCTGGACTTTCGCAAGGCTTTTGATTCTGTCAGCGTTGATGTCAAAACCAACGGGCCTCGGGTAGGGGGTCCCGATCTGTGCATCTTAGGCTGATGGTAACAGGAAGCAAGGGACACAATGTTTACCCAGGTTCGGGCCCTCTTGATGGAGGTAAAACCCTACTTCCTGCTTGATTAATATTGAAGATATGAGTAGTACAAGAGTAGATCTACTATGAGATTGTAGAGGCTAAACCCTAAGAGCTAGCCTATGATGGTATGATTGTAATTGTGATCGGCCTTCTAAGGACCATCCTCCCCGGTTTATATAGACACCGGAGAGGGCTAGGGTTTACATGGAGTCGGTTACAAGGAAGGAAATATAATATCCGGATCGCCAAGCTTGTCTCCCACGCAAAGGAGAGTCCCATCCGGACACAGGCCGAAGTCTTGTGTCTTGTATCTTCACGCTTCAATAGTCCGGACGATGTAGATACCCCCTAATCCAGGACTCCCTCAGTAGCCCCTGAACCAGGCTTCAATGACGATGAGTCCGGCACGCAGTCTTGTCTTTGGCATTGCAAGGCGGGTTCCATCTCCGAATACTCCAATGTACCTATTACGACGAACAGTATCTGGCTTCTCGTCAACGTTGTACTCCTCGGCTTCAGTGCCTTAATAATGACCATTTCCACGTGTCGAGCGAGTGCGAGGAGTCAAGGTATTTTTGCATTTGCCACCCCCGATCCTTCGGGCTAGCCGTCTATTTGAAGAGACGGGGATTCCCAGATCCGAACCTCACCCTTCCCCCCTGAGCAAGCATCCAACAGAGCACCCCGGAAAAATCATTCCAACATGGCCGGTCGTTGCAGCTCTTCTGCTCGCTCCCCTTGCCCCAAGCCGGGGGACTGGGGAGAGTGTTCAGTTCCTCATAGCCGTTTGATAGAGCTACAAACCCAAGGGTTTCTCCCACCGGCGTTCATGGTCCGTGCTTCGCAACAACATCTTTTCCGAAGAGGCATTTAATGCTTTCAATTCGGGAGACGCATACATCCGGGCTGCACAAGGCGGGCTTGCCCGGGCGACGGACCAATATACCAAAGATATACGGGTAAGAAAGTTTGATAAGTATGTACAGCAGTAGCCCCTGAGACTTGAAACAGTTGAAACAACAGTTTTAAGGATCAATTTATGCGCAAGTTCTTGTAGATAAGAATGAGCAATTTTCTCGGGAGCTAGACCCAACTGAAGGCCACGATTGCCAAGCTAGAGGAATCCCAGAAGGCCTCATCTGGTAACATTTATCTCGATTGTACGAAAATGTACCAGTTAGCAACTGGCTGGTATGACGAGTTTAATAGAAAATTCTACAGATAGCCCCGGAGTAAATCCGGAGGGTTGGAGAGATGATGAGTCGCATCTCCAGAGGCAACTAAAGGCTGGCGAGCGCATTCTTACACAAGTTAAGCGGGAGAAGAATACTCTCCAAGATGCCAATGTTCGGCTGGACGTGGAATTGAAAGACGTCCTCGCGCAGCTGGCAGACTCCGTGAAGGAGAACAAAAGGCTTCGCCACAACATTTATCGTAAGTGCCTAAACGAACTGTAGCACAGTTCGGCGAGGAAGTATATTGAAAGAGTTGTGCTTGTAGGAATGCTAACGGGTCGCCCTGAGGAGGAGATGCCCGCCTCTGCAAGCGATTTACTGCAAGACCTCTCACAACTGCACGAGCGAGCTAGGCAGGCGATGCAGGGCGTTGCGCAGGCTTTGTGGCCATCAAGCTTCCTGCCGAATGGCATGGGGGAGCTTGTGGACATGCTTCAAGGAGCACGGCGGCGCTTCCGCTTGTGGAGGATGTCAGCCTGCCGGCAAGGTGCAAGAGAAGCATGGGCTATGGTGAAGACGCGCTACACCAAGCTGGACCCGAACCATATGGCCGAAGTTGGACCGACAGGGCTAGATGGGCAAGAAATTCCCGTGAGTCTGGTATATGACCAGGTGGCGTTAGCCACAAAGTATTCTCAACAGGATTGTAAGCTAGATAGCCTGTTGGATGGTATAGAGGAGGAATATAGTCAGTCCAAGTGACTGTGTAATTCGATGGACATAAGTAGCCCCTAGCCGGATTAAAATCATTTGTCATGGCGGACCTTTTCGCTTCAGTCCCCGGATCCTACAGTCTGGGGTGTGTCCGAATACCCGCTCAGTTATACAAAACCGGAGTATGCGTGGAAACCAGGCGTAGGGGTCATAAGTGCTTGAACAGACAAGTACCCATCTAGTTATGTTATATTACATGGATAGTAAGAAACATCTTCCAGGGAGAATAGTTCCGTTAAGGGTTCCTTTCCCTGGGTAAGCATGCGACAAGGCACATGTCCGGACTGCGAACCATGGCGCAGGATACAAAACTTCTGGGGATTAATGTTATGATAAACGAAGACATCTTTTGTTCATTGACCGAATATTCTCTTAAGGAAACTAGATTTTGGCTTCACCCAGTCTGAGGTACACATCCGGCTGAACCGACAGTAACAATCGCAGAGGTGCTCCTCTTATGCCCTAGCCGAATTAACGGGAACGTAGGGCATAAACACAGGAGCCAGGCAACCCAGCTTGGCCACATCTTAAGTCATATCGATGCATATAGTGGTGAAGAAAAGGCACACATGGAAAACGCATGTGTGATTGGCAAAAAGCCCTTTAGAGTAAGTTATGTTTAGCTTCTGTATAGGAAGCCCCCAGGTATTGCTTACACACATAGTGCGGCCGGAATAATTCGGGAGTCCGTACTATATTAAATACTTTGTGTGAAGAGAAAAACATCGAGAAAGGAAGAGGGAGGGAGCATAATTAAAAAGGAGGAGGTAAGGAGACGAACATTGAGTTCGGCGCTAGGCGTAGAATCTCCGGAGTCTGGCCGCGTTCCATGGGTTCGGCTCGAGTCTGTTATCGGATGCATTATGTAAGCGGTACGCTCCTCCGGTGAGAACTTTGTCGATGATGAAGGGACCTTCCCACTTGGGTTTGAGCTTGTCCTTCTTCTTCTCCGGTAAGCGTAGAACGAGCTCGCCAATATTATAAGTTTTGGCCCGCACTTCTCTGCTTTGGTATCGTCGAGCCTGTTGCTGATAGAATGCGGAACGGGCCTTCGCGACGTCGCGCTCCTCCTCCAGGGCATCCAAGTTATCTTGCCAATCTAACTCGGCTTCCTTCTCTTCGTACATGCGTACGCGTAGCGAATCATGTATTATGTCGCAGGGTAGTACTGCTTCCGTGCAGTACACCATAAAAATGGTGTATATACGGTGGTGCGATTCGGCGTGGTCCGCATCCCCTAGAGCACGGAGTCGAGCTCCTCGACCCAATGAGTGTCCGACTCTGTCAAGGATCGCACTAGTCTGGGTTTGATGCCACTCATGATGAGATCGTTTGCCCGTTCGACCTGGCCATTTGTTTGAGGATGGTAGACAGAAGCATACTCGAGCTTAATGCCCATTTTGCCGCATCAAGCTTTCACTTCATCGGATGTGAAATTTGAGCCATTATCGGTGATGATGCTGTGGGGGACACCGTATCGGTGTACGACCCCGGATATAAAGTCTATTAGTGGTCCGGATTCGGCCGTTTTCACCGGTTTGGCTTCTATCCATTTGGTGAACTTGTCTACCATGACCAATAAGTATTTTTTCTTGTGGCTTCCCCTTTAAGGGGTCCAACCATATCCAGCCCCCAGACCGCGAAGGGCCAAGTTATGGGGATTGTTTGGAGAACGGTAGGGGGCATATGACTCTGATTGGAAAAAAATCTGGCAACCGACGCAGTGTTGGACAAGGTCCTGTGCGTCTGCTCGGGCCGTCGGCCAATAGAAACCTGTACGGAAGGCCTTGCTGACTAGTGCTTGAGCCGCGGCGTGGTGCCCGCCTAGTCCGGCATGGATTTCAGCCAAGAGCTGCCGCCCTTCCTCTTCGGAGATGCACCTTTGTAGCACTCCGGTCGCACTTTTCTTATAGAGTTCCCCTTCATGGACTTTGTAAGCTTTAGAACGCCGGACGATGCAACGTGCTTCATTTTGATCTTCGGGGAGCTCCTGACTATTTAGGTAGGCCAAGAAAGGCTCAGTCCACGGGGCGATGATAGCCATTATTTCATGGGCTGACGATGTTATTTCGGTGGTAGAGCCTCCGATTATGTCTGATAGTTCGGGATCTGGGGATGTATTCGGATCCGTGCTGGTATTGCCGGACTCCCCTTACCATACCACGGATGGCTTGAACAACCTTTCCAGGAATATGTTAGGTGGGACAGGGTCGCGTTTAGCGCCGATGCGGGCAAGGACATCTGCCGCTTGATTGTTTTCTCAAGCCACATGGTGGAATTCGAGCCCCTCGAACCGAGCTCACATTTTAAGGACAGCATTACAGTAGGCCGCCATTTTCGGATCCTTGGCATCAAAGTCTTCGTTTATTTGTGATATAGAGAGGTTTGAATCCACGCATACCTATAGGCGTTGAATGCCCATAGAGACTGCTATCTGAAGACCGTGCAACAGAGCCTCATATTCGGCTGCATTGTTAGAGTCTGTGTATAATATTTGGAGGACGTATTGGACCGTGTCTCCGGTGGGAGACGTCAGGACTACGCCTGCTCCCAATTCGGCCAGCATTTTAGAGCCGTCGAAGTGCATGATCCAGTTAGAGTACGCGCCGTACTCTTTAGGGAGTTCGGCTTCCATCCATTCGGCGACAAAGTCAGCTAATACTTGCGACTTGATAGCCCGTCGAGGCTTGTATGTTATGTCGAACGGAAGGAGCTCGATGGCCCATTTAGCGATCCGGCCCGTGGCATCACGGTTATTTATTATATTGTTTAGTGGTACTTCGGAGGCCACCGTAATCGAACACTTTTGAAAGTAGTGTCGTAGCTTTCGGGATGCCATGAAGACCGCGTATGCTATTTTTTGATAGTGTGGGTATCGGGATTTGCATGGGGTGAGGACCGTGGATACGTAATAAACCGGCTTCTGTAGCGGGAATTTGTATCCGTCAACCTCTCGTTCGACGACGAGTACTGCGCTTACAACTTGATGTGTTGCAGCTATGTACATCAGCATAGGTTCAGCGATATTTGGCGCTGTTAGGACTGGATTATTGGCCAATAAGGTATTTATTTCATCGAGTGCGGCCGCGGCTGCATCTGTTCACACGAAGTGTTCGGTGCACCGAAGAAGGCGGTAAAGAGGTAATGCCTTTTCTCCTAACCTGGAGATAAAGCGGCTCAAAGCAGCCACACATCCAGCTAGTTTCTGGATGTGTTTGAGGTTTGTTGGTATAGCCAACTGTGACAAAGCTCGGATTTTTGCCGGATTAGCTTCAATTCCTCTATTAGAAACGATGAAGCCCAACAATTTTCCAAAGGGGACGCCGAAAATGCATTTCTCTGGGTTCAGCTTGATGTTGTATGTTCGGAGGTTGTCGAACGTAAGCCTCAAGTCATCTATTAGGGTTTCGACGTGTCTTGTTTTTATGACTACTTCATCCACGTATGCCTCCACTGTTTTGCCGATTTGCTTTTCCAAGCATGTTTGAATCATGCGTTGGTAGGTTGCGCCGGCATTCTTAAGCCCGAAAGGCATAGTGTTGAAGCAGAAAGGGCCATATGGCGTTATGAAAGCTGTTGCAGCTTGGTTGGACTTTGCCATCTTTATTTGATGGTATCCAGAGTATGCGTCGAGGAAACACATCGAGTCGTGTCCTGCTGTGGTGTCGATGATTTGATCAATGCGAGGGAGGGGAAAGGGATCCTTGGGGCAAGCCTTGTTGAATTCTTTGAAGTCGACGCACAGGCGCCAGGATTTGTCCTTCTTTGGTACCATTACCATGTTTGCCAGCCAATCCGGATGTTTGATATCTCTGATGAATCCGGCCTCAAGTAGCTTGGCTAGCTCTTCCCCCATGGCTTGCCGTTTGGGCTCTGAAAATCGCCTTAGGGTCTGTTTAACGGGTTTGTATCCCTTTAGTATGTCGAGGCTATGTTCGGCCAATCCGCGCGGGATGCCCGGCATGTCCGATGGGTGCCAGGCGAAAATGTCCCAATTCTCGCGTAAGAAGTCTCACAGTGCGGCGTACATAGCAGGGCTCAATTGTGTCCCGATGGAAGCTGTCTTCGTGGGGTCTGTTGGGTGGACTTGGAATTTGACTATCTCATCTGCGGGTTTAAATGAGGTGGACTTGGGTCGCTTGTCGAGTATCACGTCATCCCTGTCCACGGTGGCACACAGTGTTGTTAATTATTCTACTGCTAGGGCTTCGGATAATGCTTCCAAGCCTAGTCCGGCGGTTTTTTCTTTCGGCGCGGAGTGCGTCCGGATCACTAGCTAGAGTGATGATTCCATTGGGTCCGGGCATTTTAAGCTTCATGTACCCGTAATGGGGTATAGCTTGAAAGCTTGCAAACGCGTCCCACCCTAGAAGGGTGTGGTATCCGCTGCAGGAAGGAGCCACTTGGAATGTGATTTCTTTGGACCTGTAATTCTCTGGGGTGCCGAATACCACATCGAGTGTGATTTTCCCCGCACACCGTGCTTCCCGACTAGGGATAATTCCCCTGAAGGTTGTGCCGCTTTGTTCAATGCGGCCTTTATCAATTTCCATCTTCTTGAGTGTTTCTTCGTAGATCAAGTTTAATCCGCTTCCGCCGTCCATGAGTACTTTAGTGAGCCGAAAGCCGTCCACTATTGGGCTAAGGACCAAAGCAGCTGGTGCCCGGGTGGTCTGGAATTGGGGTTCGTCACTGGCATTGAAAGTTATATCAGTGTCGTTCCACGAATTTATTTTTGCCACATGGCAGATTTCCGCGGAGCTTCGATGAGCTCGCTTGCGCCTATTGTTTGAGGCGAAAATTTTGAAGACTGTTAGTGCCATATTGTGTTCCTTGGCGGGATGTTGTTCTACTTTATGGCTTTCGAGGAGATCCTCGCCACTTTTTGCTACCTGCCGGAGTATCCAACATGCCCTAAGGCTATGGGTTGGTGTTGCATCCGGCGTACTGTGAAGCTTACATGGCCCATTGAGCCATTCTTCCAATATGGTTCCACGCCTTGGGGCAGGTTTTGGTTTCTTGGGAATTGAATTGGCCGACTTACGAGAGTTCGGCCGTTTAGTTCGGACAAAGGCTCTGGTGAGGGCCGTACTATCCCAAAATTCTGTTTGGGTCTTCCAGGCGCTTTCCATCGCACAGTACTTCTATACTATGGTTGCCAAGTCCGCAAAGTGTACTATGTCATGGCGACTTATAGCATTAAGGTGTCCTTTGTTCATGCAGTTTTTGCAGAAAATTGAGACTATGTCCTCCTTGTGGCAGTCCTCGACCTTGTTAAGCGCAAGGAGGAATCTGGCCCAGTAACGGTGTACCGTCTCCTGGGGCTCTTGCCTGATGCGGGAGAGACGGTTTAAGTCTGAGCGAGTGTCGTTGGCTGAATCCGGATTTTGATCCGATCTAACACCCGGGGGCACGGGAGGTTCTGAGCCTGATAGTTCGGGATCTAGAGTATTACCCAATCTCTTCGGCCCAATGCCCGATTCTAAGTCCGGGACCCGGGTCATGTCTTCCCTTGAGTAGGTGTTCGGCTCACTGAGTTCGGTGATCCGGACATAATTCGTCCTCAAAGTTGAGGGGCAACCCGTGTGCGGTTCCTCCACTGCCGCTATCTCATCGGTGGCCGGCGGGGATCTAATGTCCCTTTGGTCGGGTTTAAGCCCAATCCGGTCATAGTCCGTAGCGACTCCCAAAGCGGCGATGCGATCCAAGAGCTCATTAAAGGAGGAGAGCTCAATCGGATCCATCTTTTCGGCAAGCTCCGAATTGATGCGAAGGTTATGCGTGACGACCCGAGGGCTATCGTTGGCGCGGTAGCCGATGGGGCGGCCATAATGAAGCCGCCAAGTCGGAGAGTTTGGCCTACATCCAGCGCTCCCCCAGAGGTGATGTCATCCTTGACAACGAGACGAGTCATCGAGCCTTACGGCGACGACACAGAGGAACTCTCAATGAAAGCACCAATGTCGGTGTCAAAACCGGCGGATCTCGGGTAGGGGGTCCTGATCTGTGCGTCTTAGGCTGATGGTAACAGGAAGCAAGGGACACAATGTTTACCCAGGTTTGTGCCATCTCGATGGAGGTAAAACCCTACTTCCTTCTTGATTAATATTGAAGATATGAGTAGTACAAGAGTAGATCTACCACGAGATTGTAGAGGCTAAACCCTAAGAGCTACCCTATGATGGTATGATTGTAATTGTGATCGGCCTTCTAAGGACCATCCTCCCCAGTTTATATAGACACCGGAGAGGGCTAGGGTTTACATGGAGTCGGTTACAAGGAATGAAATATAATATCCGGATCGCCAAGCTTGTCTCCTACGCAAAGGAGAGTCCCATCCGGACACGGGCCGGAGTCTTGTGTCTTGTATCTTCACGCTTCAATAGTCCGGACGATGTATATAGTCTGGCTCTCCGGATACCCCCTAATCCAGGACTCCCTCAGTAAGCTCGGATTGTCTTACACAGATTTTGAGCGTCAGGGGCTTTCCTCCGTGATGGATACAGTGGGTTCATGTGTTCCTCTCCATAGGGTGCTCCAGGGTGCTGATGAATGGGGATCTAGGAGCACCAATCCATGCTAAGAGAGGTTTTCAGCAGGGGGATTCTTTATCACCTTATCTCTTCATCCTTGTTGCTGATGTGCTCCAAAGACTATGCTGTCTGCACTTTCAAAATGGCAATTTGTTACATCCCCTTGGGGCTGATGGGTTCTTCTCGGTCCTACAATACGCGGATGACACCATGGTTATCTTCCAAGGCAATGTACAACATGCCAGGGTGATCAAGAATATTCTTACTTCCTTCTCGGAGTTCTCAGGGCTGGCCATTAATTTCCACAAGAGCACCTTGGTGCCTGTCTATGTCGACATGGAGGTGGCAACAGAGATTGCCCACACGCTTGGATGTCCAATTTCCTCCTTTCCATGTACATACCTGGGGATGCCCCTTTCTCTACATAAGATCAAGCATGGTATGCTGCTTCCGGTCATCCATAGAGTTGACCGTCGTCTCTCTTGTTGGCTGGCCACCTTCCTTTCTTGCGGAGGACGTCTCACGCTAATTAACTAGGTGCTGGCTGGCATACCAAGCTATTTTATGACCTGCTTCCCATGGCCTAAGGAATCACTCAGCAAATTGGACGGTTTACTTCGGGCTTTCTTCTGGCAAGGCAAGAACAAGGTCAAAGGTGGCCAGTGCCTCATGGCTTGGGACAAAGTCATTCTGCCTCTTGTTAATGGAGGCCTGGGAATCAGAGATTTGCACGCTCATAATCAGTATATGCTATGCAAGTTCGTGGCAAATATTCTATAGTCCTCTGACATTCCTTGCTTCCGTTGGTTTGCCTCTCAATACTGCAAGGTTTCCCTACCGCAGGGTGGCAAACGCAATGATACGGCTATGTGGAAGGGCTTCAAGGGCTGCATTCCTATGGTCATGTCTTCCACTCGTTGCTCTGTTGGCACTGGCTCCTACATTCCTTCTGGCACGACCAATGGTTGGAAGTTGGCAGGCTCAGGCACATCTTCCCGGTTCTTATACTCCTTCGCTCGCAACCAGGATTGCTCAGTTCAGTCCCAGTTTTCAGAAGGCAGTTGGAATGTGCAACTGCATCCCAACCTTTCCCACATGGCCTCCCAGGAGCTGCTCGAGTTGAGTCGGCTTATTGCGAATGTTACGCCTTCCTGTTCACGTCTAGATGCATGTGCCCCCTTACTGGCAGGCAGCAGGCTCAGCACAAGTTTCTTCTACAGGTTACTCACCTTGCGCGGCGTGCTCTGGGCTCCTGATCAGTGGGTTTGGGACCCCATTATACCTCTCGAGCACCGGGTGTTCTTGTGGCTTCTCTTCTGGGGGCGTTTGAACACGAAGAACAATATGGCTCCGAAAGGTTGGTCGGTGGCTGTTTCTAATGCTGGGTGCGACCTTTGCCCTACCTTAGAATCGGCTGATCACTTGGTGCTCCGCTGCCGCCTGGTAGACGCCCTCTAGGACAGGCTGCTGCTGGCTCCTCTGGCCCTTCACTCCCCTGATATCCAGTTTTTTCTTTGCCATGCGGCTGATCAGCTCGCCTTCAAGCACAAATGGAATGTTGCCTTCGCAGCTTGTGCTGTCACGTTTTGGCAAGCTAGAAATGATCGAGTCTTTAACGATAAATGTTGGATAGAGTCTTACGTCAGGTTCCATGCTACTAATTTGATTCGTCTCTAGTCCAATAGAGCTCCAAGCAGAGGGAAAAGGATGACCCGCGAACTTGGGCTAGTATGATCGAAGGCTAGATCATGTTGATGTTCCCCCTTTCTCTCCTTTTTTCTCACTTTTCTTAGGCTGCTTGTGGCCTTGCACCATGGTGCATTTCACAAGCTAATGTAACCTCACTTTGTTCAGGCTTGAGCCTGTTTGGAAATACTATAAGGTAGGCCTTGAGCCATCCTTTTGTTTTGGGACTGTCTATTCTACATCCGGATGAAATCTAATTCGCTTTCATCCATATTTTTCCAGCCAACTGAAGGATGAAAAGTGTCCCTGTCCCGTGCCCCATGTCCCCTGTTCTTTCTGTCCCTCACTTCTAAAACAGGACCACACTGCAAACTTTAAACGGGTCGACACCCCAAGCTTTTCAAACCCGCACACAACAGGGGTTGCTAAGCTAACTACAAGAGGAAAAGGACCAATCTGATGACATCTAACCACACAGCTGAATAATTACAGTTGTTGCTGTGAATGAACTACATACAAAGGGCTAAAAATACACTAACAATACCACTGATAATGACAGAGTAGAAACCGCTAAAAAAGCACAGTAATTCCACTAAAAACACTGAAATTCCACTAGTAATGAAACTTGCAAAAAAAGTGTATAATCCACTAAAATTACACTGTAAATCCACCAATGATTTACAGTGTAAATTCCGCTTGAAATACACAAAAGGAATTACACTGTAAATACTGCTTAAATAACAGTAAAAATTCCACTGAGAAAGTACTAAAATTACACTAACAAAATACACTAAAGAATTACAAAGGAAAGTCCACTTAAAAATGCACTGTAATCCAATGAGAATTACAGTGTAAAATAACCTAAAAGTACACCAAAATTGAACTAAGATTTACAGTGTAAATCATATCGAAGTTGCAACATCGACAAAGAACTACACTATAAACCAGCCGGAATTACACTGTAAACCCAGATATGAATTATAGTGTAAATCCAGATAGAAATTACAGTGCAAATCCACTTATAAAAACACTGTAAACCACTAATAAATATACTGTAATTTCAACAGTTTTACAGTGTAAAATCCACTCAAAAAGTTAACTACATTGACAAAATGCACTGGAACAACCACATATACGTGGACGAACATGGAGAAGCACCACCAGAAAGGGTGATTCCTCCAAGATCTGCTACACAAACTTCAACAACATGGCTAGAGAAGAAGGAAAAACATAGGTAAACACCCCTTCTCGCCCCCTCCTATGCGTTCATCACCTCCTATCGTCTCCCTCCTGCCTGAAGAAAGCTGGAAGAAAGAACAGATGGAAAAAGAACATAAGCACACTAAGAAAGAACCAGCACAAATCCTAGGAACAACTAGAACATGGTCGCATGTACTACTAGTCTATGATCACAAGAACACTATATACTGAAAACTAGATGCCCAGATCATTGGTTTCTAGATTTGCAGAATAGGAACACACTACAGGGGACAAAAACACACTAAAAGATCACTAGGCTAGAAATTCCTTTTAGGGGACAAATACAAGGGACAAAAACACACTACTAGGCTAGCAATTCCATTTAGGTAAAACTAGTTGAAAATATACAAGGTTGAGGATTACTGCAGTTGAGAGAATATGTGACTATTTCCACAAACTTTGGAAACTAAAAAACTAAAACACTATTAAGAAACTTTGATCTACTAGTTTAGACACTTCCTGTTGAATGACCGAATATAAGTAACTTTGGAAGTGTAAACTGCTATGAACTGATACTTGTTTACACTGAATATTGATTAGCATTAACATAAACACTGAAAATAGAAGTTATCAGAAAAAATGAGTAACACAATCAGGCTAAAAACACTAAAGATTACAGTGTAAAGCCCACAAAGAATTATAGTGTTTTTTTTGAGAGTACGCCAAAAGCGTACCTTAATTATATAGAAGAAGAAAGCAGAGTACACACTACAAGAAAGGAAGCGGAGCTTCCAAAACCGAAACGCACACCCTAGCCACCCGACGAACTAGCCTATGCCTACACTCTCACAGAACGATCCATAACCTCCTCCTCCTAATCCCGCTAGCCTCCAATCCTTGAGCTCTGTGACAATGGCGTGCGCCAAATCCAACGCGGTCTTCTGCTGGTTGGGCCGATGAAAGACTCTTGCGTTGCGCTGCTTCCAAAGGGCCCAGATAGTCAGGATGATCACCGTGTCAAAACCACGCTTATGGCCTTTCCTGAAGTTTGCTCTAGTGGTCAACCACCAATCTAACAAGGTGTCAGCATGTGTAGGGATGGAGCCCCTCAGGTTCAGCTTCTCAAACATGTAGTGCCACACCTCCCTAGCATAGACGCACTGGATGAGAATATGCTCCGCGTTATCTTCATCTTGCAAACAGGTGTAGCAAGCGGATGGTTCACTTTGGAGTCCATGCCTCGCTCTTCTATCAGATGTCCAGATTTGGTCCTGCACGGCCAACCACGCAAAGATTTTACACTTAAGGATAGCTCAGCTTCTCCAAATGCATGAGGCATAGGGGGCCCTCTCAATACCCTGACACAGCCGGTTATATGTGGATTTCGCCGTATACACACCTGAGGGATCAAGAGGCCAGGAGAAACTGTCTTCACAGGCGGGGTCACAGTTGATCGTGCTTATCGCAAGATTGAGGTGCATGAGTTGCATGTGGCCGACAAAGTTCACCTCTCCGCTAATGTCAAGTAGCCAGCGCCCATCTGAAAGGCCTTCCTCCACCGTGCGTCGGTTGATCGTGCGTGTGGCCACTTGAGCATGAATGAGTGGTGCGATGTCCTTCGCCGCAAAACCGTGGATCCATCTATCTCTCCAGAACAGAACCCTACTGCCTCTGCCCACTGAAATTTGCACTAGGCTATCGAAGACCTGCCGGGCCTCTCTATCCATCGCCATCGGCAAACCTTGCCATGGTCTGTCTGGATCAGTCCTGCGAAGCCACTCCCACCGGACCCGCAAGGCTAGTCCCTGAAGCTGAAGGTTGCGGACGCCCAGCCCACCAACCGCAGTGGGTTTACACACCGTGCTCCAAGCCACGAGACATTAACCACCGTTCACTTTCTCTTTGCCGGCCCAAAAGAACGAACGCATCCATTGTTCAATCTCTTCCAGAACCCAGACCGGCGCTTCAGTGACCATAAAATGATGGATGGGTTTAGCTGCGATCACCGCCTTAACAAGCACTAAGCGTCCCGGCCGATGAATCAGGCCCCTTTGCCAAGCGGGGGCAAAACTTTTGGCATGTTCAAGCATGGGCTGCCAGTCTGCTCTTAAAAGCCTCTTAATGCCCAGTTGAAGGCCAAGGTATTTGCAAGGGAAAGCGCCCATCCGACATTGCAAAATGGATACAACCCGGGCACTGTCACTGTCCTCCCCTTGAATCATGATGGCCATGGATTTGTTGTAGTTGATCCTCAGTCCGGAAGCCTCGCCAAACATCTGGAGCGTCATCTTGACGAAAGCTAGATCTAGCGACGAGGGTTTGAGAAACAGCACCACATCGTTAGTGTAGATAGACACCGTTTGGTGTGCTGCAATGCCCGGGAGGTTGCTGATGATGCCCAGATTGGCGGCCTTGATCACGATGCGCGACAGCACGTCCATAGCAATGACAAACAACAGTGGAGAGACGGGATCCCCCTGCCTGAGTCCCTTGGCGTGGGTGAAGCTTCTACCAGGAATCCCATTGACGATCACCTTGGTGGAGGCAGTCCGCAGCAGGATGGCAATCCACGTACACCACTTCGATCCGAAACCTTTGAGCCTCATCACATCCAGCAGGAACGACCAGTTGAGGGAGTCAAAAGCCCTGGAGATGTCCAACTTCAGGAAGACGCTGGTCTCCTTGCGAGAGTGCAGCTTCCTGGCTACTTGCCTCACCAGGAGAAAGTTGTCGTGCAAGTGCCTCCCACAGATGAATGCGGATTGATTGACAGTTACTATATCTTTCATCCTTCGTCTCGCTCTGTTGGCAAGCAATTTGGCAAAGATCTTTGCCACGCTATGGGGTAGACTAATGGGCCGAAAGTCGCCCACCTCCTCCGCGTCCGACTTCTTCGGGATAAGAACGATGTGGGCTCTGTTGAGCTTGCCAAAACCGCGACCATCTCCGATGTAAAGCTTGTGGAACACCTCCATGATCTCTTGCTTAATGATCGGCCATGCCTTTTGATAGAATGCAGCCGTGAACCCGTCCGGGCCGGGGGCCCTCTCCGGGTGCATCTCCTTTATCGTTCTCCAAACTTCTTCTTCAGTGAAAATAGCGTCAAGTTCCGAGAGGTCGAGCTCAGCCATGTCCAGAAAATCAAGATCAATGTCAGCCTCCCTGGCGTGAGCGTGCCCCAGCAACTGTTCGAAAGCCTCCATGAAAATCTCCTCCTTCCTCTCTTGTTGTGAGACTAACTCACCGTTATTCCTGATGTGGGGAATGAAATTCTTGGTTCTCCTGCCGTTAGCCACCGCTTGGAACAGCTTGGTGTTCGCATCCCCTTTGCGAATCCATCTCAAACGCGAACGTTGCCTTTCGATGGTACGTTGTAGAGAGGCAAGTCCCAAGAGAGCATGTTTGAGCGTCCTCCTCAACCACCTCTCCCTCCAATCCAGGCGCCGAGTCTCCATAGCTTTATCCAACTTCAAAATGACGTAGTTGGCAATCGCCATCTGAATTTTGATGTTGCCGGTCTTTTTCTGACCCCAAGCTTGGAGGCCAGAGGCTACTCTCCTAAGTAGCGAGTTGAGCCTCTTGAAAGGATCAACAAATTCGTCCTCGCAGACCCAAGCATCTTTCACTGCCCTCTCAAAGCTTTCCAGCCGCACCCAAAAGATTTCGAACCGGAATCTGCGCTTAGGGCAAAAAGGAGCTGAAGTGGACAAGTGAAGTGGCGCATGATCCGAGATGTTTGAGGATAAGGCTTGCAGCAGCACATTAGGGAAATTGAGCTCCCAGTCGACCGAGACAAGGACCCGATCGATCTTTGTCAAAACCACGTGATCCCTTTCGTTGGACCACGTGAAGCGCCTGCCATGCAAGTATAACTCCTTGAGCTCGTTTTTATCCACAAACGATTTGAACTTTCTCATCATACTTCTGTTAAGATTATGGTTATTCTTCTCGTTGGCGCGAAGGATCATGTTGAAGTCCCCAAGGACCATCCAAGGTCCGGGGAACATGTCCCTGCGATGCTGGAGGTCGACTAGGAACTGTGTCTTGAGCTCATCCCCTTGAGGGCCGTACACCACCGAGAGCCACCACTCCGATCCATCTCTACTATGCACCAAGCCGGAGAGGAAATTAGTGTCGCAAATGATGTTGCTAATAGTTAGACATGCACTACACCAACCCAGCAGGATTCCGCCCCTAGTATCCAACGCGGGCAAGTAGGCAAAACCATCGAACGATGGCCCAATACATTGCATCACTAAAAAAGGGTCAAATACATCAATCTTTGTTTCTTGAAGACACACTAGATTCACCTTAGACTCGACAATGAACTCCCGGACAGCATTCCTCTTGGCGGGGTTGTTAAGTCCCCTCACGTTCCAACACAGCACTTGAGGGTTCCAATCCATGGAAGCGATGGAAACACCCCAACACCCCAACAGCCAAGGTGGATCAGGCCGCACTCAACACCTCCACACCACCCGAATTTGCAGCCGAAGCTGTCGGCACCTCCTTGCCAAAGAGTGCGGCGATCACCTTCACGTGTTGTTCCCTCATGGGTGAGTCAAAGATCCCAGCAAGCTCGGCGATAGTGTCTTCGTTTCCCTCTAGATCCTCCGGAACCAGACCGAGGGCACGCATGAGAACGTTCTCAGCCTGCGTGGCTTTGGACTTAGTCGCCGGTGCTCTTTTAGCACTCCTCGTAGCCCTTCGTGGAGTGAAGGGCTCTGCATCCGACCGAAGAGAGGATTGGACCTCCAAGAGGATAGGCAGTGCGAGTTTCCTGGCCAAGGATTTGCAAAACCACTTCAGTTTGCCATAAGCGATCACTTCCTGTGGAGTCATTCCCCCCTCGCCAGCCTGAGTCCGCTGTTGCATGCCCTCATTCACGTTGGAATTGAGCAGGGCAAGCGCGCGATCCTCTGGAGCCGCCACGTGTGCCTGCACGCCCTCACAAGCCGGGGGAACACCCCCAATCATTTGCGGGCCCATCTCCTGCAGTGGAATCTCCACAGTAGCATGCAACGTGTTGCAGTGGCCAATCGCCGTGGCTGTGGGCTGCGGCACGGAATCCGGAACAGCCGTCGGTCCCACCACAACCAACGCCTGCGCCTGTCCCGCCCCTGAGTTAGCCAAAGGGCCCGCCTCATCCACGACAGGGGCCCCCCAGGATGCTTGCACCGAAGGCGTGGTAGTTGGCGCCGGGCCTGTCACGACGCACGCCTCGAGCGGCACCAAAGGGCAATCTGACCAGGCATCGTCCGACCGGGCCACCACGCATGGCCCACCCGCTTGCTGCGCCCCAATGGGCGCCTGATCCTGATCCGTGACCGGCACTGCACTCCTCGAATCGACCACCACCAGAATTGGGACAGAGGTGTGGTCACCAGCTGACAGAGCCGGGGAGGCCACAACGCTTTCGGGATCACCAACCACCTGTCGCTCAGCCGGGGAATGCGCAATGGCGCCCAGTTGATTTGAAATCCCATCGCCCGAGCCAGCTGCTGCCACCAAACGGCCCGCCGCGCCCCCAAGGCGGTCAAAAGCGGATCGGCGTGAGGTCAGCCTGTCCTGAACCGGCAGAGTAGGCCCACCCGGCCCCGCAAGCTGCACCAGATCCAATGGGGGGAGCTGCCAATCCGCCGAAGGCCGGCCATCAGCCACCACCGCAGCGAAGGAGCGCCCGCCCGTGCGCCCCGGTAGATTGTCGCCGCGGTGATCACGGACGCCAAACTGCCAATCGCATCTGCGTGTCGTCCCGCCTCTACCCAAGTCTAGGTCTGACTCAGGCACACCGCTCTGGCCGCTTCCCGACGAAGCGCCAGTGAGAAACCAAGGCTCTTCCGCCTCAGGGAACGTGGTGACCGTGCGCAGATGAATCAGAACTCGATACTGCAGAGTCTTTGGCATGTAAACCTCCCGCTGCTCTTCCGGCTCCGGCACCGCCAGCCACCGGCGTGTGGGAATCGACTCAGGATCGGCCGTCCAAGCAGTCAGCTTGAAAGAGGCCAAATCCGACCGCGACGACGTCTCGGGAGCAATGGACTCGACGAAGCACGAACCGCCTAGGAGGCTCTCCACCACATCGAGCTCCCAGGCATGGAGGGGGATCCCCTCCAACTCCAAGCTGACCCTGATCCTTAGAGCCGCGAACACAGCCTGGTTCTGCCTGATCCAGCGCCTGAACGTGAACCTGAATCCTCCGAACTCCAACACCGGCTGAAGGCCCACACTAGTCCTGTCTTCCTGCCGAGCGAAGACAACCAAGAAGTCCTCCGGCGAGAACCTGTGCACTGAGACCCTATCAGGCGAGATGCCCCTCTTCTCTTGCAACGCCCGAAGCATCAACTCTGGCGACAACTCAGACTTGTCACCGCTCGCAAAGACCACCATGGCGTTGTGAAGCCGGCCCTCGAGCTCCACCATGGCCCTGGATCTTCGAACGACGCATAGCTCGGTCGGCCCCGATTCCAAGTCCCTAGACACCACCAGCTGCGGCGGCGCAGGGCGTGGCCAAGGCGCCAAAGCGGGCGCGACGACAGGAGGGGGGGAGGCGTACGAGCGGGCGGCACCGGCAACGGCATCCTGGAGGGGCCAGCGCGCGGGTCCGCGCGCGCGCCCGCCGAGAATCTGGCGGCCTTGGCGACGGCGTCACGCCGGGGGTCGTCGAGCGGTGACGGGCTGCGTGGCCTTTTGCACTGGCTGGCGATGTGACCAGGCAAGCCACAACGGAGGCACGCCACCTTGTTCGTGCAATCTTTGAGGAAATGACCCTTCTCAAGGCACTTGAAGCAGCGATCCCTCATCTCCGGTGAGATGTCGGCGCGGCCGGGCGACGGGCGACGAGGGGCCTCGGCCACGGGACGATCCTCGCGCCGACGCTTCCAAAGAGTCCGCTTGGACGCCGGCGCCGGCTGCCACGACGTGATCCGACGAGACGGACCGCCCTCGGGGCCTTCCAGCAGCCCCGCCTGCGGACTCCCGGCGCCGGCCGCGCCCGAGCTCACTGACGGAGACGCGGACGAGAGGCCCAGCCCGGAGACGACCGGGCGCTCGCCCTGGAAGGACGAGGTCACGGAGCGCGGACTTGAACCCATGTGGAAAGGCGACGGAGGGGCCGCGCCAGCGAGCGGAGAGAGGGGGAGGGTGGACGCCGTAGCCGGAGCGGCTAGGGGCGGGGAGGTGGCCGCCGTAGCCGGAGTGGCTGGCGGCGGGGAGGTGGCCGCCGTAGCCGGAGTGGCTAGCGGCGGGGGGAGGGGGAGGAGCGGCGACAAGAATTATAGTGTAACCTACTAAGAATTACACTGTAATCCAATAAAGATTACAGTGTAAATACACCAAAATTGCCAATCTCTTTGCTACAAGAATAGCTTAACCAAAAGGAAGACAAAGTACAAACCATGTTACAGCAGTACGGATTGAACCAAGTTCACCTAAAAAAGGGTCCGTGAAAATTACATCAAAGCCAAGCTCCCCTAGCCTCCTTTACAACCCACACAGGCAAAGCAGCGAGAAAGGAGAAAAAGAACCCAACATTACAAGGCAAAAATTTCCCATCTCTAATCTAAAACTAACCACACACAATTTAAAAGAAAATGACAAAAACCACTAAAATTACACTATAAAATCAACTAAAATTATATTAAGATTTACACTATAAATACCGCTGTAAATCCAGTTTGAATCCACTGTAAAATCTACTACACTAAGAAAAACACTGAAAATCCGGTAGGAATTACAATGTAGATCCAGTAGGAATTACACTGTAATTCTACCTAGATTTACACTGAAATCGACCTAGAATTACAGTGTAAAATATAGTAGGAATTACAGTGTAAATGTACCTAGAATTACACTGTAAAATCAACCTACAATTACAGTGTAAAGATAGTAGGAATTACAGTGTAAATGTACCTAGAATTACACTGTAAAACCGACCTACAATTATAGTGTAAATATAGTAGGAATTACACTGTAATTTTACCTAGAATTACACTGTGAAATCAACCTAGAATTACACTGTAAAATCGACCTACAATTACAGTGTAAATATAGTAGGAATTACAGTGTAAATGTACCTACAATTACACTGTAATTCTACCTAAATTTACACTGTAAAAATCAAGACTCACAGCGAATGCATAGTGACAACCGCCAAATGTCATTGATCTCATAGAAGCAACCTTCATAGAATCCTTAAACTTCTTAATATTGCCAAGGAGACTCTCATATACCAATCTAGATAAATCATAGTTCATCACAGAACTACAATCTCTGAAAATGTGGAGATATTTGGGACTAGGAGAAAGGCTTGAATTTGGACACAAGAAAGTGGACAAGGCAATACACATGAAGCAGATGAAAGTGTCTTCATCAGGCAATTCTTCAGATTTGAGTGTATTGCAGAAGAAAGAAACCAGTGGGATGCTCGTCACATTGAAATGGGACAAGATAAACTCACGCCCAGCCTCAGCATCGGACATAATGGGCTCACCATCAACAGGAAGATCTAAGATGTCATGTTTGACATATTTGGGAATCGGAATAAACTTCTTCCTAATCTGAATCTCTGAAGCAAGATCAAATTTGGACAGTACCATTTGACAAACCTAAGAGGCACCTCTGTCCTCTTAAATTTGAGAAGGCAATCTGCCCTGTAGCTCTGAAGAACACGGACTTGCCTAAGAGACAAGCCACCAATAACGGTGGAGAACAACTTGCCAGAGTATCTAGTGAATGTAGTGGCTACAGGAAAATCAGAAGACCTCTTGCGCTTCTACAACACAACAAGAAACACAAACAAAAGAAAAAATCAAGATAATTTACATTAAAAAGAAACAAAAGAAAGACATCTAGCAACAGCAACTAGAACTATATGGAACTAGGTTCTTGTGCATCAATAGCCATTCCACAAAAAAATAGATATGATGAAGATTGCAAAAGGACTTATCTAAAACTTATATCCATATCTATCATAGAGAAGTTGCATGCAAAAAAAGGAAATATAAACAACAAAAAATAAAATACCACATTGCGAGCTCCAACATTTGTAATCTTCCGTTTTAAGCAATTCACTTTCTGCAAAAACATAAAAAGAGGAATCATCCATTAACTACAAACATGCATTAACTGATACAAAAATGAAACTGGTACAAAAAAGCATTAACAGAAGAAACTGGTACAAAAGTGTTAACTACAGCACCACACTTACATGAGACACGTAGAACTCATACAAAGCTTTCTCCAAATCAGGATCATCCATTTGACCTTCCTACAGTTAACAGATGAAACAAATGAATGAACTAAAAACCCGGAACAAATAAGCTACCAAGCAAGAAATAAAAGAAATAAAAAATCAAATTAGAAATATAACCTCCGAAGCTTGAAAAGGATCATCCTCGGCAAAATCATTGGGGACAAAAGGATCCCCATCTGAATCATCACAATCTTCAATACAAGCAGCAGAAGTGCCCTTACCAAAAGCCTTCATGAGTTTCCCCATACTTTAATCTATAACCTAAATATGTACAAATGGCAGAAGGGATAAAGCATAACAAAAATATAAAGAAGAAATTCATTGATAGCATTTACAGTCTACATCTCTTTTATTTCACTACATAACCCACTGAGAATTACAGTGTAGAAATCCCCTGCGAATTAAAGTGGAAACCAACTGAGAATTACATTGTAAGTACACTGTAATCACCGACTAAGAAAAATACACTGGAATTCCGATGAAGATTACAGTGTAAATCTGAATATAATTATAGTCTAAATCCTCTAAGAAAATACACTGGAATCAGATGCATCACAAGAACTTACAAACTAGCAATGCATCACAAGAACAGTCACAATTCCTCTGCTACCAATAACAGTGTAAATTACACTGAATTTACACTGTAAAATCAGCTATCAATTACACTGTAAATCCACAACGCAATTCCACTATAAAAATTCAAGTGAATTACACTGTAATTCCACTAGAGAATACAGTGCAAATCCATGGCAATTACACTATAAATCAGCTATCAAATTACACTGTACATCACTGACAAATACACTGTAATTCCACTTAACAAATACAGTGCAACCCCACTGACAAAAATACACTGCAATTAGGACATATACATTGTTATTCCACTAGCAAATACAGTGCAGATCCACTGACAAAATACACTGAAATTACACTATAAAATAACCAGGGATTACACTACAAATTGCTTTGGATTTACACTACAAATATTCTACCTATCCACTAGAAAATTACAATGAAAATCCAGTATAAAATACACTGAAAATCACTCTAAAAAACAATGGGGATTGCACTGTAAATTCAAAAAAGGAATTACAGAGTAAACCACATACCCACTAAACGATACCAGTGAAGAGAAATGGTCTATGGATTAAAGGCCCGGGAACAGAATACATCCGTTCGAATTGACTGAATACATCAGACTACTACAACTAAGCAAGCCAGCCTCACATGAACAACTCGAATGCCAACAACCAATCAATTACAGATCAGCAGATCAAACTGACGCACATCCCAGCTACCGCGCTTAGCAGATCAATCAAAC
>NC_041393.1:595794174-595802940 GCF_002162155.2 Triticum dicoccoides
GGGTCGGTGCGGCGCCGAGAGATGCCGCAGATCCCGACGGCGGGAACAGAAGGGAGGCGGAGGAAGCGGGACAACACGACGGAGAGCGCGGACGAGCCACCACCAAAACACTAGATCGAGCGGCGAGGCGGAGCTCCAAATCGCCATGGGTATCTCTCTCTCGCTCGACTCTATTCGGGGTTGCGTGTTTGAAGTCACAAAGGGGCTGGGAGGAGGAGGGTGACATGGGTTGCGACGGAAAAAATAACGGGTCAACCACACGGGCCCGATAAGAGAAACGAGACAAAATAACGGGTCATACACGAATCTCAGCACACAGATCGCACGGCACAGAAAACGGATAAAAGCGAATTGTTTTCATCCGGATGTAAATTAGCAGATCCGTTTGTTTTTTAAATACATTTTGAACGATGTAATTGTTTTCCCTGTGCAATAAAGTGCAAGGCTTTTTGTCAAAAATAAAAATAAATTGACCGTGCATCCCACGGCGCAGAGGCACAGAAAGGCATCTAAAAACTCTGTTTTAATTCAGTGAGCAACAAAAATCAGTGATCAACATATATATATATATAACCAACAAAAAGAACACGGCATAGCATCGTATCATACCCAAAGCACCATGAACACCACACAATTCAAATTTCAATCCACACGGTCGCCACTGGAGCTTTTCCCTCCGAACCAGAATCAGAACCTCGGGCCCGATCTGCCCGGGCCCGGCGTGGACGCGCGGGGGCTGTCCATGACGACCTCGAACGCCCCCACCAGCGCCTTCACCTTGCTCTTCTTCTTCTCCAGCAGCTTGCTCTTGGTCTCCTCCAGCACGTCGTTGCTCCGCGACACCTCCTTCTTCTTGGGATGCGCCTCCTCCGGCCGCTTCTCCATCGCCGTCTTTACCCTGCTCCCCTTGAAACTCATCCGACCCTCCTCCGGAATCTTCCCCATGAAGGACGTCGCCCCTTCCTTCTTAGCGGCTCCTCTCAACGGCGTCGTTGGCTCCGAAGCGCTCAGGATCGTGTCGATCACCGCCTTGTCCTTGTTGATGGCTTGCTTCGCCGGTGTCACGGGCTCTGATCGCGAAGTGCCCACCTTGGTCACCGTGTCCACTTCCTCCAGAGCTTCTTCCAGCGACGTCGCCGGCACCGATGATGCCTTGGATGCAGCGATCATCTTGGGTTCCTCGGCGGCCTCCGCCTGCTTCTGCGTGGCGGCGGATTGCTCTTTCGGTTCTTCAGAGATCAGACTTGTTTCAGGTTGCTTCATGGCATCTTCGTGCTTCGCCGGCTCTGCTTGTGGCCTCTCCTCGGCTTTGCTCTCCACGACGGCTTCCTCTTGAACCGGGCTGGCCGCTGGTTCATCTTGCAGCACGTTCAGCGGCGTTGCTGCCTCCTTCGTTGGTTCTTCCACAACGGCGGCCGGCGGCGGAGGTTCATCCTGTGTAATCTTCTCAGCTTCCTTTTGTGCCCCTTCAACGTTGCCGGCTTGCGGATTCTCTTCCGGCGCCGGCTCATCCACCTTCACGGCTTCCACGGACTCCTTCGGTATCACGGCCTTCTCCTCGTCAATGGCATTCGCCTTCTCTGCTTCTGCTCTCGGCTCTTCTGGGATTACCTGCTCCTCTTGACGCGTCTCCTCCTCTGTCTTGATTTCATTACTGACAATTTCGCCCGGTCGCGAGGTCGCTTCCTCCTGTAACTTCATGGCAGCGTTGGGCTCCACGACCACCTCTGATTGCACGACGTCGAGAGGTGTCGCGGCAGTCATTTCAGCGGGGCGGCGCTGCTGCTCAGGCACGGGAGGGGGTCTCGCCGCCTCGGCGTTGATCTCGCCGGAAGCACCGGGCGTCTCCTTCACGGACGCCATCGCCTCGGCCGCGGGGCCGGCCAGGTCCTTGCTCTTCTTGCTGCGGGACCTGCCGACCTTGAAGGCGTGGGACGCCTTCTGCATCAGCTGCCTCGGCGACGCCACGGACCACCGCGACGTGGACGCCTTGCCCTTGGACTTGTCCATGGCCGGGGTGATCGGCCGCGGCGCGTTCACCGGCTGCGCGGGGGGGCGCTTGGGCGTGATCGGCCGCGACGAGCTCGAGGGCTGCTGCGCGGGGGACCGCTTCGGCGCGATCGGACTTGGAGCGCGCGCCGCTGGGTGCGCCGGGGACAGCCCCTTGGGCGTGGTGGCGCGGCCCTTGGAGGAGGGCGGTCTGGAGGTGGAGGACGACGGGGAGGCGCTGCGCAGGGTCGAGCTGACGGTGGGGCGGAGGAAGGACGGCACCGGCTTGTCCGACTCCGACGCCGGGGAGGGGCTGAGGGAGGCGCGTGCGCGTCGGCAGGAGGTGGGGTCGGAGCTGGCCGGGCGCGCGCTCGACGACGTGGTGGGTCTGCCGCTCGTGCTTCTTGGGCGTGCGCTGCTGCCGTCTCGCGACCCCGGCGTTGGCCGTGTGGCCATGAGCTGCTCCTGCTGCCAAACAAAGCCAGAGATTTCGTCAAGTCACTTCGCGTGTAAGAATTGGTGCAATGCAGAATTAATGGCAGGGAATTCTGTTTGCTGAGCTTTGATTTGTTCTGTGAGGTTGACCTTGAGCAAGGCAGATTTTGATTGTAGACATGGTAACCACTGATCCTAGAGATGGAAGGGTTTAGAATGGATGTTTACGGTTTCTTTTGGGTGTTATCTTCCACTTCTCTGAAATCTTACCTGACAAACACCCCTAGCACCACCTACCTATTGGAACCATTGACTGGCTATCTATCCTTTTTAAGTGCTATCATGAGGTGCATGATGTTCATTTGTTTTTGCAGTAAGAAATATTCAGATGGTATAGGGATTAATTAACCATCCACAGCACTAGTTTAATTGTTCCTCTTTATGCAAAGGTATCATGATCATTATCAATTTTACTTTTTTGGCGGGATGATCATTATCAATATTGGAAGAAGAAAAGCCTGACAGACATGTTGGACACAACTGTATAAATTCTGTCATCTATGCAAATGTTTCAGAAACACAAAACAAGGAAAGCGCACAAGAAAAACAAGATGAATCACGCAGCTGATTTGAATTACATCTACCGGCTAACAACAAAGGGAGTCGTTATTTCTTAGAGAAACTTCTTGGGGATACAATTTATGAATCATGGCAACGCATCAAAGCTAATATCGCTAACATGGCAGGCAAATTACGTGGAGAAAACTCCAGGACAGGACAGCAGCATACCTCAAACCGAATGGGATCAATTCATGGTGGATTGACCACCATCGCTCGGCATGGACATACGAAAACTTTGGATGTCTCGAAACTGAGAGGAAGAGAGAAGCTTCATACCTTATTAAGCTCGGAATGGCCAAAAATGGTGCGGCGACGGAAGGAGGAGGAGAGAGACAGTGGAGGGAAAGAGAATGAGAGAAATCCGGGCAATATAAGAGCCTCATGTTTTCGAACAGACCTTGTCAAATGCTGAAACGGCAAGGGGCAACAGTTGACACCTGGTGACACATCCACCCTCTTTCTTCACCTATTTTTAACAAGCATTAAAGCTTCAAGAAGAATAGCTAGTTGCTGCAAAGCCATCAAGAGTTATTGTGTGCCCGCGCTCACAGTTTAACACTAGGAAAAGTAGATTTAACCATAGTGTTCGACATACATTCTTCAGAGGTTTGCTGGTAGGCCAACATTACTTTTGGAAAGCATTTCATCTGAGCACTTATTGTTTCCTTACTACTTCTTGGTTCTTTTAAAACCACCATCTGATCTATGATGATAATTCAACAAACAAAGTATGTGGTAAATGCTGAACATTGAGATGAGCAACATGCACCATCTACAGACCAGCCCTCCTGCGCCTTAGCATGTCTTCTTGTTATGTGGAGGCCTGGTGTGGCCTCTTTGCGGTTATATCATCTTGATGCAAGGTTTGGATCAAAATTCCCTTTATCGGGAACAAATGTGTGATACCATCAAGTCCATGCGCGGATAATGAGAATTGGATTGTCACCGATTTACAATTATGTGTTGTTGGAAATATGAACAATTTACCGAATGGTTTTATTAATAGAAATACTGGATAAAACATGACTATTATAGCAGGGATAAAACAAGTCATGGAATGATACATAGAGAAGGTAAATAGCATATGCATATATGAACTAGAACAAAACATATCTAGAGCAGACACGAGCAAGAAACTGTGACAGAATCTCAAAAGAAAGAGCATGAACACGTACGGTACAACGGTAGGGTCCCCCTCTTCCCCGCAGCCCCCGCGTCGCCCGCTCGGGCGACTCGGGAGGCGACTAGGGTTTCCGCCTAGCGCCGCCACCCCTCACCTCCTTCCCCCCTCGTCGCCACCCGAGGTAGCCGCTGGCAAGCCTGCGCGGTCGCCGGTGACGGTGGTGGCGAGGCCCTGCTCGCTCCGTCCCTGGTGGAGGAGTCCGGCTCTGGGGCGGCGGCCCTTCTTGGCGCGGCGGCAGTGCCCTCCCGGCTGGCGCGTCCGTGGGAGATCCTGGCCGGCGCTCTCGACCACGTGGGTGGTGTGACAGCGGCGGGTGGTGGCTGCGGCATGGAGATCCCCCTCCTCGTCAGATCTGAGGTTCGACTCCCCTCCCCTTCAGCTCCCTCATCCCCGCCGTTTCCTGCAGCTTCGGTCGCCGGAATGGTGTGGATGGGTGCCCGGTGGTGCGGTTTTGGGACCGTGGGAAACCATCGGTCGGCTGGTCCGGCCCGACGGCAGCGACGCCCTTGGGCGCCGCCCTTCCTCCTTGGAGGTGCAGCCGAGGTCCCACCCCTATCCACACCCGTTCCCCTCCCGGGTGAAAGCCCAAAATCCTTCTTGGATTGGGCGGTGACGGCGCACGGCGCGTCGTGTCCTCCTTGGAGGTGCCGCCTGGGGAGCGTGCTTTCGGGTGAGGGCGGCAAAGGTGGAGTTTTGGGCGGCTCTGTTCATCAGATGGCTGGGGTTTGGTCGGGTTTGTAGGGAAGTTTGTCCTCGCTCCCGTCAAGGGTGGTGCTCCTCGGCGGTGGCGTGTTTGGCTCAGCTCCGGCGGTACGGCGTCTGCGATCCGGGGGCAGGGGATAGGGTTCCTCTTCCCGGCAGTAGCAACACGTCCCTGGCCGTGGACGCCCGGTGTTTTCTCCTCAGCGGCCGACGACTCTTGCTCCTCGCCGTTCTCCGGCCTCTCCTGATGACCTTGCCGCTCGTTCTTTAGTGGCTGCTCCCGGTGGCTTTCCCACTGTTTTTCAGGTGTCCTAGGTTGCGTCGGTGTGTCAGACAAGGTGTGCTCATGTCCTAGGAGGTTGTGCTCTTTGCCTGTTCCAGGACTCGAGGTCGGCATCTCTCCTGCTCTAGGGTGAGCGTCTCTCATGTCCGTCGACAGCGCCTTTCGATCCAAGGCGAGAGGGTAGGGTCCCTCTATGGCGAGAGCGAAGGAAGATGCTTGGATTCCTCCAACCTTGGACTCAGTCATGTCCACAACTCCACTCTGTTTCTGCAGGTCCTCGTCGTGCTCATGCTGCTCGCAATCCTTGGTTTCTTGTTTGATGCGGTCAGCGGCGTGTTCTAGCTTGGGCTTTTATGTTTTGAGCTAGTCTACTGCGTTGAGTTGTAAGATCCCTAGGGTGCTCCCGTGTATCGTTCGGCCGATGTGCTTGATGTTGTGTTGTAATTCCTGGCCGGTTGATGGCTTTGTTAATTCAAAGTCGGGCTCTTTCGCGAGCCTTCATTCTAAAAAAACGGTACAACGGCAGAAGCACTGGTCTTGGGGTCAACATCCTCGCCAGCCATGTCGTCGAAGAAGTTGTTGACATCGGGGAAGAAGTCGTCGTTGGGGAAGTGCTCGCCGGTGTCCGGAGCGTCCTTGATGAACCAGTCAGTAGTCGCGTAGAGCGCTCCCCAACAACCTTATCACCCTTCTCCCATACAAGACTCAAAGAGGTGGGGTTTCGGAGGCCTACTGTCCTGACCTGCGGTGCATACCACAAGCTGGGATGGGAAAGATCGTAGTAGCAGCTCAAAGATTGGAACTCAGTGGCGAGAGGGAGATGATCTTCTGGTGTGTCTTTTTGAAGAGGAGTGACCTACCTTTTATAGGCACATGAGAAGGAGGCGAATAGGCTGCGACGAGAGTTGAAGCAAAGGAGGGAGATGAAACGAACATGCAGCAGTCGAAGGGTGCAGCGTTCGTATTCAATATCCACTGCAGCACACACTTTTCAGCTCCTGAGTGACCTTTTGTATACCCGTCGTGCGTGGCAAAAATTTGGACATCGGCTCATTTCGCAACCCGAGGCGTGGCATGGCGGGCGGCGGAGGAGGAGGAGCGCGCGTGAATGTCTCTCTTGTTCTCATGCTCATACATGTGGGCAAACAACCTCCCTTATAAGGAGGTTCAACTCCCACCAAACTAGCAATGTGGGACTAAACTTTAGTTCCACCTCTTGCCTTGCCTGAATGGGTTGCGTGGACCTTTAGGATTTGTTAGGAATTTCTAAAACTGCTGTTGGGTTGGCCCAAAATAGACAAAATTCCAGCATGTGTATGCCTCAGTGGTAGACTGAAGTATCATTCATTGAAGGAAAATCAGGTAGTGATTTTGCACCAAATGGGCATGTTGTCGGATTTTTTTTAAAGTTGCCATTGTTTCATGGTGCCACAAATTAAAAAATATGAAAGAACTAATCCAGACTAAAGAAAACAAAAGTAGGTAAATATATATGAGCATGGAAAAACACTTAAAATTAATTAATTAATCATTTGGTGAGAATGTTGGTAAAAGTAGAGGGGTCGATGCAAGTCCTGATGTTAATTACCAACTCGCCGATGCAAGGTAAGCTCTCCCGAGGATGTTTTTTTTGCTCCGAACCCAATGATCGGAGAAAATTTCTCTGCCCCAATTCCTAAGTGGATCATCTCAAAGAAGCATATGTTTCACCTTCAGTGAGGTCTCTCTTCTTCCAAATGCGAAATGACTTACAAGTGAACCATGTGGGCCTTTTATAGTCTCATAACAATGTACTAATGGCAACCAATACTGTTAGTGAGGAGGAAAAAGTAAAATCAGAAATATCTAATATAGGGAAGACTAGAATGCCCCTAAAAGCAAGGTTATTCTAGCCTTCTTTAGTCCATGGAGAGGGTTGTCGTGTTCCATGAGGGATGGGCATGTGTCGGCTTGGTGGGCATCACCTTACTTGTTCTTACCCTTTATGTTGTCAATTTACTTTGTGTTCTTATTTATCCCTTTATGCCTTCAAGTTCTTCATTTTTTGGTGTTCTAGGTTGCATGATGTAGTGGATATAGAGGTCTCCTCACCCCCACCACAATCAAGGGGAAATATAAAGGGCTCCTAACTTCCGTCGAGGTCGCGGCCCAACTTAATTGCTTTCAACTCCAAAGTTCTTGTTTATAATATTGCACCTTCACAACATCCAACTCATACCGAGGTCGTTCCAACATTACCATGCCCTTCCACCATCCGGCATGCACTGTAAACTCATTCAAACAAGGCTGAAGTATGTGAACATATAGATAAGAAAACTCCAAACTGGGCCTAAAAGTGATAAGCACTTTGCTTGTTTTCTATTGAGAGCCACTACATGACTATATGGCCATTATACCGCATGGTTCTTTGGGATAACACTATAAACCACCAGCTTGTCTTTACACTATGGTTGGTGTTCAAGGACCCCCTTTCTACCTCGCCGAAGACGTTGGCATCCTGAATATGCACGTTCTGCCATGGCCGTCATAGATGGAGAACATTCGAACACATATGGGGTTGACCAATGAGGGGCCGGGGTGAGGATCAACACCGCACTGATCAGGCGTGAAGGTTGAGTGAAGGAGCGGCAACAACTGTTGCCTCGGTTCACAGGAGTAGGGTTTTGGGATGGGAACGAGTGTGTGTGTGAGAGAGGTTAGTTCGGGAGCCTTCCCACGAGAGGCGAGGTAGGGCACGGGATGTTTCAAAAGCAAGAAAGGCACCTTCGTACTGGCTTTACATGGTATTTGATTCGTTTTTTTACTCCACATAAGATTTTTCTTAAGTCAAACTTCTTACCATATTGAAAATACCAACATCTACAAATACTAAAGATATATAATATGAAAACTAATTCCATGGTGTTTCTAATGATACTAAATTGATAATCTGAATGTGATATTTTTTTCCAATGTAATCTTGGTCCAACTTTACACAGTTTGGCTTAAGAAAAAAAAAACTTATATGCAGAGTAAAGAAATAGAGGGAGTATGAACTAAAATACCAATGTGCTTTCATTTAAATCAGGAAAATAAGCCATCGTTGGTTAGGCTTTAGCTTATAAGGACGGCCTGAACACCGGTCCCGCTTGAGTTTTACGTGGCGACTGCCTGGGAGAGTAAGAAGTAGGTGAGGTCCGGTTGGCCAGTTGTGTGGCGGGGTGCACCCCCTTGAAGCCGCGCAGAAGCAGATATTGGCTAGATCCGAAAACCAACCCCTCACTAGTTGTCCAATCTCTACACACAATTGAGGTTAGACAAGTTGTACTTTTCACATCTTCTATGCAAGTTTATAAATACCAAAACCGGAGAATCATTGTACAAATCTAACATTGTAGTTTACCAGAAAAGAACATGGCGTACATATCAATAAATGTAGAGCAGTTTTATAAAACATTCAGTATGTAAAGAATTCACGACACTAGTTCAAACTAAGGCACCTCAATTATATAGTGACACAAAAATCATTACAATTGGAAAATCGAAACTATGGTTTGAATAATATGTATGAGCC
>NC_041393.1:595803339-595847966 GCF_002162155.2 Triticum dicoccoides
GACGACTACGTCCTTGACAAGTGAGGCGCCCGTCAGATGATGACGCTTGCACAAGTCATCCTTGCAGCGGCAGACAGTGAAGTCATGGCTTCTCACGACCGGCTTCTCAACGACGGAGATCTCGCACCGCATGACGAAGGAATCGTCCCAGAGGTACTCCGGCGACTTCTCAAGCTCCTTCTTCGAGATCTTCAGGCCCCAGTACTCAACGCCATTGTGCTTGCGAGGGAACGTCACCACGTGGCGTTCACCTGCAAACCGGACCTTCGCCGGCGCCCCCGGTGCTGCAGGCTCGCCGCCGTGGCGAGGGACCAGGCTGAACCGGAACTCGGCGCGGACGTCCTTGCCCTTGCTGCCGCCGGCCAACTTGAGGAAGAACGAGATGGTGGCGTTGCTCCTGGCGTGGAGCATCTGCGCTCCGGGAGGGGCTGCTATTCTCCCGGCGTTGCAGTCCTTCTTCCGGTACTTGTTCGGGTAGTAGCAGATCTGAAAATCGTGGCCCGCCGCCCTGAACTTGCTGGACTCGATGCGCTCGCCGTCGACGAGCAGCTTGGTCACGGAGTAGCCCTCCACCTTGAGCTCGTGGGAGCCGGCGCTCGCCGTGGTGGTGATCGTCGAGCGCGTGGGCGGCGGCGGAAGCTTCATGCTGACCATGGTTGGTCGCTGATCGGATCGGAGGCTAGCGTGGTCGACGAGGTATGTTGGTTCGCTCGTTTGTTTTCTCGGCGGTGGGTTTGGATTTTGGAACGTCCAAGGCGTACGCGCTGCATCGTTATATATAGTGCTATAGTACTGCCTAGGTCACACGTCGTCTGCCACTCTGTCTCCGATTGTTACTTGGAACGAGATTCCAATATTTGTATCCGGGACTGCTTGTATCTCCGATCTCGTCCAGAATAAGGTGTTCACGAGTAAGGAACTGTTGATTCTGTGAACCGATCTCCGTTCAAACGTCTCAGGAACTTTGGGTTTTCACCAGCCAATACGGAATGTCCCTTTTTATGGACTATAGTAGAGAATTAGGGAGGGATTTCGCTACAAATCAAACGTTGGAGTTATTACCATAGCAAATTGAGCGTTTGAGATGACAAATTATGTTGACATGAGGATGATAATTTACTTTATCAAGTGTGGCAAATTGTCATCCTCATGACAATATTATTTAGCATTAAAAACATTCAATTTACCATACAAAAACATTCAATTTGTCATGCTTGGAAAACTGACATCATATTTTTAACATTTCTGATAGGCAGAGAACGTGCTCATTCGAGCTCAAAAAAGCACTCTCAGAAGACGTTTTAGAATTGCAATGTTATCATTGAGAGATTTGTCATGCTAAGAAAAAAAAAGAAATTTCATCTTTTTTAACACAGTGCAGACGCAAGCGCTCATATATACGCGCATACACTCATCCTTATAAACGTACACATGTAACTCTATCCCTATGATCATCTCCGAGAGATTAAGTTGGCATATCATCGTGCGATTTACAAAGTCACCATAGACGGCTCTAATTGACGGAAACGTCTCCTCCACTGAACGTGCTACAATAGAAAGAATTGTCATACTACGACAATGTAAATTGCCATGTGTTTTAGAGATTTGACATGCTGCAAGAAAAGGGTAAACTGTCCACATGGTTAAGAATTAGGACCCCCTATATTAGCTGAACTTCAGATTTAAAGGTTCGTTACAGCAAACGAATCGTTCATTGCAGGAGGACCAATCTATCGAACGTTTTCATTCGGCAGGATACCCCCCCCCCCCCACACCCGGGGATGTATCTGGTGCCCCGGGGCAATTTGTGCTACCGGTGCACCGGTCATCCGTTGCACATCCAAAAATGTTCCAAAAAATTCGGAAAAAATCAGTGCATTGACACAACATCAATGTATGTTGTCATAAAATTTAAACCAATATTCGAAACATTGCTCAAGATACAAAAATAACAAATTTGACACTGAATAGTACATAACACAAGTTGGGCTTCAGTTTTGGCCCACTAGCACAATGACATCAAATTTGTCATTTTTGTATCTTGAGCATTGTTTTGAATTTTGTGACAACATACATTGATGTTGTGTCGATATACTAAATTTTTATTGGATTTTTTTTACATTTTTGAATGTGCAACGGGGTCTGGTGCACCGGTAGCACCAATTACCTTGGTGCACCAGATACGTTTCGCACCCCCCCTCCCCCCCCACCCCACACACACACGGAAAGCAGCCCGACCAGGCCTACTAAATGGGCCTCCCCGCATAATGCCAAAAAAAGGTGTAAAAAGCTCAATTTCCCGGTGGCTACTTGAAGCTAGACTTTGAACATGATTATGAATGGTAAAAAATAAGGGAAATTGCCATAATATGTATAATAATCTGTCATGCAGTTGAAAAAATGGATCCATGCAAGTTATGAAACTAAGCAATGCCAGAACTGAAAACACATAGAAAGAAACTTGGCAAAAAAAAATTGTTCCAACATAAAGTTGCCATTGTTTCATATAAAAAGAAGATAAAAAAATTGAAAATAAACATTGTGAAAGAGTCTAAGGGAACTTCTTTCTGTAATGTGATGTTCAACAAAATGCCATGCTACTAAAAAGTTATCATGCTCAATTCAACAACAATTTTGACATGTTTTAGAGAAAAAGTCCAAAATAATTTACAAGAACAGTAATTTATGATGGTGTATACGATGAAAAATTCCTTGATGTGTACAAAACTAATTTTCCATGGTCCAAGACAGATAGTTTGTCATGATTAAATTAATCAAGTTTGTCATGTTCAAAACATATTTGTTTGAAGTACCGATGTGCCATGATCCAAACAATGAATTTTCTAATGGGCTGAATTTCTTTTCCATGATCAATATTTGTTTTGCCAAAGTCTGAAGTATGAATTCGCCAAGGTCCAAAAATAATAACCTTTCATATTCTAACCTACACCTTTGCCATAGTCCAAACAATAACTTTATCATGCTTAAAATAAACCTACCGTGTTGCAAACAGTAAAATTGTCCATCGTCTGTAAAAGAAAAAACTTTGGCATGGTTAAAAAGTAAAATTTTCATACTCAAAAGTAAAATTGATGTAACAGACGCGGTTTCCCCGGACTACCTGTCTGCCACGCCCGTGCCCTATCACATCAGCAGAGTCCACTTATGGCCGCTGGCCACGATTTGGCTCCATGAGGCTTCCCTCACAATTCCAAAAATATCTACCTGCCTCGAGCGATTTTAGAAATGGTGGTTCCACGAGTTTTCTATTTGATAGCATACAATTATTATGTTTGGGCTGTGTGCGATGTTTGTTCCTCCCACGCCGCTTTAATTCCTTCATCCAAATTTTTAGTAGCCCCGACAATTTACTCCCGCCTAGTAAAATTTTCAGTAGTTGCGGCATTTTCTCAAACACCACCTTGGCCCCCCTCCACACACACACACACACCCCAAAACCTTCGCTCACACACACCATCCCTCCCTCGCTCGAAACCCTAGCTAGCTAGCTCGCCGCTGCCATGTCGTCTCCATCGTCAACCTCTGTTGGTCTGCCCGTCCAGGTTACCGACCGATCTCCATACCCTCGCCGCCCTGAGTTTCTTAGATGACGCTTGCGAAATATCCCCTTTCCCACAGATTCCCACCCCCATCCTTGATACGTCTCCATCTATCTACTTTTCCAAATAGTTTTGCTCTTATTTTGGACTCTAATTTGCATGATTTGAATGAAACTAACCCGGACTGATGTTGTTTTCAGCAGAACTACCATGGTGTTGTTTTTTGTGCAGAAATAAAAGTTATTGGAATTGGACGGAACTTTTTAGAGATTTTTTATGGAATAAATAAAAAATACAGGAGGGGGGCCACCTGCTACCCACGAGGCACCAGGGCGCGCCTTGGTGGCTGGTGGGGCCCACGAGACTCCGTTGACCCTAATCTCAGCACTATAAATTCCTATTTCTCGGAAAAAAATAAGAGAGGAAGTTTCATTGCGTTTCATGATACGGAGCCACCGCCACCTCCTGTTCTTCATCGGGGGCCAGATCTGAAGTCCGTTCGGGACTATGGAGATGGGGATTCATCACCATCGTCATCATCAAACATCCTCCATCACCAATTTCCTCATGCTCACCACCGGGTGTGAGTAATTCCTTCGTAGGCTTGCTGGACGATGATGGGTTGGATGAGATTTATCATGTAATCGAGTTAGTTTTGTTAGGGCTTGATGCCTAGTATCCACTATGTTCTGAGATTGATGTTGCTATGACTTTGCAAAGCTTAATGCTTGTCACTAGGGTCCGAGTGCCATGATTTCAGATCCGAACCCTTTATGTTTTCATGAATATATTTGTGTTCTTGATCTTATCTTGCAGTTTATATGCACCTATTACGTGTTATGATCCGCATACCCCAAGGTGACAATAATTGATATTCTTTCCGGTGATTACCGTAGTTTGAGGAGTTCATGTATTAAGTATGTGTTAATGCTTTGTTCTGGTTCTCTATTAAAAGGAGGCTTTAATATACCTTAGTTTCCTTATGGACCCCGCTGCCATGGGAGGGCAGGACAAAAGATGTCATGCAAGTTCTTATTATAAGCACGTATGACTATATACGGAATACATGCCTACATTACATTGATGAATTGGAGCTAGTTCTGTGTCGCCCTAGGTTATAAATGTTGCATGATATATATTATCCAGCATAATTATCCATCACCAATCTAGTCCCTATGAGCTTCTCACATATTGCTTTTGCTAAGTTACTATTGTTGCTGCTACTGTCACAATTGCTACAAAACTATCACTATTACCGTTACCATTACTGTTGCTATTGTTACTACCGCTACAAACCTATCATACTATTGTGCTACTGATCACTTTGCTGCAGATATTTAGTCTCCAGGTGTGGTTGAATTGACAACTCAACTGCTAATACTTGCAAATATTCTTTGGCTCGTGTCGAATCAATAAATTTGGGTTGAATACGCTACCCTCGAAAACTATTGCGATCCCCTATACTTGTGGGTTATCAATCCCCCACTCCAGAGTATCGCAGCCTAAGCCTGGCTACGTTTCCTAGGGAGCTCAAGAAGCGAATGGCCAAAAAGATGTTTACCGGGGCCTCTCCGCCTGACCATGGCGAGGTGGCCGCCGAGGAAGCTGACTATGATGACTGGATGAAGGCTTCAAATCAATGGGCTTGCGTATGTCTGTATGTCATGGCAGCCGGCTATGACATCGAGCTGATCGACAACGATGGCTTGACGCAGGTTATGTCATAGGTAATGAAGGAAATATGCCCTAGATGCAATAATAAAGTTATTATTTATTTCCTTAATTCATGATAAATGTTTATTATTCCTGCTAGAATTGTATTAACCGGAAACTTAGTACATGTGTGAATACATAGACAAAACATCTAGTCCCTAGTATGCCTCTACTTGACTAGCTCATTAATCAAAGATGGTTATGTTTCCTAACCATAGACATGTGTTGTCATTTGATGAACGGGATCACATCACTAGGAGAATGATGTGATGGACATGACCCATCCGTTAGCTTAGCATTATGATCGTGTCAGTTTCATTGCTACTGCTTTCTTCATGACTTATACAAGTTCCTCAGACTATGAGATTATGCAACTCCCGAATACCGGAGAAACACTTTGTGTGCTACCAAACCTCACAACCTAAAAGGGCGATTATAAAGGTTCTCCACAGGTGTCTCCGAAGGTGTTTGTTGGGTTGGCATATATCGAGATTAGGATTTGTCACTCCGTGTTTCGGAGAGGAATCTCTGGGCCCTCTCGGTAATACTCATCACTATAAGCCTTGCAAGCATTGTAACTAATGAATTAGTTGCGGGATGAAGTACTACGGAACGAGTAAAGAGACTTTCCGGTAAAGAGATTGAACTAGGTATGATGATACCGACGATCGAATATCGGGCAAGTAACATACCGATGACAAAGGTAAAAATGTATGTTGTTATGCGGTTTGACCGATAAAGATCTTCATAGAATATGTAGGAACCAATATGAGCATCCAGGTTCCGCTATTGGTTATTTACCAGAGACGTGTATCGGTCATGTCTACATAGTTCTCGAGCCCATAGGGTCCGCATGCTTAACGTTCGATGATGATTGGTATTATGAGTTTATGTGTTTTGATGTTCCGAAGGTAGTTCGGAATTCCGGATGTGATCACGGACATGACAAGGAGTCTCGAAATGGTCAAGACATGAAGATTGATATATTGGATGACTATGTTTGTACATCGGAATGGTTCCGGGTGAGTTCGGGCATTTATCGGAGTACCTGGGGGTTACCGGAACCCCCCGGGGAGTGTATGGGCCTTATTGGGCCTTAGTGGGAGAGAGGAGGAGGAGGCCAAGGAGCGGCGTGCCCCCCCAAGCCCAATCCGAATTGGGTGGGGGCGGCCCCCTTTCCTTCCTCCCTCTCTCCACCTTCCTTCCTCTCCTACTTCAACTAGGGAAAAGGGGGGATTCTACTCCCGGTGGGAGTAGGACTCCCCTAGGGCGCGCCATAGAGAGAGACGGCCCCTCCCTCCTCCACTCCTTTTTATACGGGGGAAGGGGGCACCCCATAGAGACACAAATTGACATTGTTTAGCCGTGTGCGGTGCCCCCCTCCACAATTACACACCTCGGTCATATCGTCGTAGTGCTTAGGCAAAGCCCTGCGCCGGTAACTTCATCATCACCGTTACCATGCCGTCGTGCTAACAAAACTCTCTCTCGGCCTCAAGTGGATCGAGAGTACGAGGGACGTCTCCGAGCTGAACGTGTGCTGAACGCGGAGGTGCCATACGTTCGGTGCTTGGATCGGTTGGATCGCGAAGACGTTTGACTACATATCAACCGCGTTAACTAAACGCTTCCGCTTTCGGTCTATGAGGGTACATGGACACACTCTCCCCTCTCGTTGCTATGCATCACCTAGATAGATCTTGCGTGATCGTAGGAAATTTTTTGAGATTACCGCGTTCCCCAGTAGTGGCATCCGAGCCAGGTTTATGCGTAGATGTTATATGCACGGGTAGAACACAAAGAGTTGTGGGCGATAATAGTCATATTGCTTACCAGCATGTCATACTTTGATTCGGCAGTATTGTTGGATGAAGCGGCTCAGACCAACATTACGCGTACGCTTACGCGAGACTGGTTCTACCAACGTGCTTTGCACATAGGTGGCTGGTGAGTGTCTGTTTCTCCAACTTTAGTTGAATTGAGTGTGGCTACGCCCGGTCCTTAGGTTAAAACAGCACACTTGACGAAAAATTGTTGTGGTTTTGATGCATAGGTAAGAACGGTTCTTGCTAGAAACCCGTAGCATCCACGTAAAACTTGCAACAACAAAGTAGAGGACGTCTAACTTGTTTTTGCAGGCATTATTGTGATGTGATATGGACAAGCATCATGTGATATAAATTGTTGTATGAGATGATCATGTTTTGTAACAAAGTTATCAGCAACTGGCAGGAGCCATATGGTTGTCGCTTTATTGTATGCAATGCAATTTCCATGTAATTGTTTTACTTTATCACTAAATGGTACCGATAGTCGTAGTAACAATAGTTGGCGAGACAACAATGATGCTACGATGGAGATCAAGGTGTTGCGCCGGTGACGTTGAAGATCATGACGATGCTTCGATGATGGAGATCATGAGCACAAGATGATGATGGCCATATCATGTCATATATTTTGATTGCATGTGATGTTTATCCTTTATGCATCTTATTTTTCTTAGAACGTCGGTAGCATTATAAGATGATCCCTTACTAAATTTCAAGGTACAAGTGTTCTCCCTAAGTATGCACCATTGCTACAGTTCGTCGTGTTGAGACACCACGTGATGATCAGGTGTGATAAGCTCTACGTTCACATACAACGGGTGCAAGCCAGTTTTGCATGCAGAATACTCGGGTTAAATTTGACGAGCCTAGCATATGCACATACGGCCTCTGAACACTGAGACCGAAAGGTCGAGCGTGAATCATATAGTAGATATGATCAACATAGTGATGTTCACCATTGAAAACTACTCCATCTCACGTGATGATCGGACATGGTTTAGTTGGTTTGGATCATGTGATCACTTAGATGACTAGAGGGATGTGTTGGAAATATTCCCTAGAGGCAATAATAAAAGTATTATTATATTTCATTGTTCATGATAATTGTCTTTTATTCATGCTATAACTGTATTATCCGGAAATCATAATACACGTGTGAATACAAAGACCACAATATGTCCCTAGTGAGCCTCTAGTTGACTAGCTCGTTGTGATCAACAGATAGTCATGGTTTCCTGGCTATGGACAGTGGATGTCGTTGATAACGGGATCACATCATTAGGAGAATGATGTGATGGACAAGACCCAATCCTAAGCATAGCACAAAGATCGTGTAGTTCGTTTGCTAGAGCTTTGCCAATGTCAAGTATCTCTTCCTTAGACCATGAGATCGTGTAACTCCCGGATACCGTAGGAGTGCTTTGGGTGTATCAAACGTCACAACGTAACTGGGTGATTATAAAGGTGCACTACAGGTATCTCCAAAAGTGTCTGTTGGGTTGACACGGATCGAGACTGGGATTTGTCACTCCGTATGACGGAGAGGTATCTCTAGGCCCACTCGGTAATGCATCATCATAATGAGCTCAAGGTGACCAAGGTGTTGGCCACGGGATCATGCATTACGGTACGAGTAAAGTGACTTGCCGGTAACGAGACTGAAGAAGGTATTGGGATACCGATGATCGGGTCTCGGGCAAGTAACGTACCGATTGACAAAGGGAATTGTATACGGGGTTTGATCGAATCCTCGACATCGTGGTTCATCCGATGACATCATCGAGGAGCATGTGGGAGCCAACATGGGTATCCAGATCCCGCTGTTGGTTATTGACCGGAGAGTCTCGGTCATGTCTGCATGTCTCCCGAACCCGTAGGGTCTACACACTTAAGGTTCGGTGACGCTAGGGTTATTAGGAAGACAAGCATGTGATTACCGAATGTTGTTCGGAGTCCCGGATGAGATCCCGGACGTCACGAGGAGTTCCGGAATGGTCCGGAGGTAAAGATTTATATATGGAAAGTGGTTAAACGGACACCGGAAAGTTTCGGTGGCATACCAGTATTGTACCGGGGCCACCGGAAGGGTTCCGGGGGTCCACCGGGTGGGGCCACCCCTCCCGAGGGGGCCACATGGGCTGTGTGGGAGAGGGAGCCAGCCCCTAGTGGGCTGGGCACGCCTCCCCACCTAGGCCCATGCGGCTAGGGCAGGGGGGGGGGGAAACCCTAAAGGGGGCGCCCCCTAGCTTGGGGGGCAAGCCACCCCTTTTCCCTCTCCCCTTTGGCCGCCGCCCCCCTCTAGGGTTTCCCCTAGAGGGCCGGCCCCCCTTGCCCCTCTCCTCCTATATATAGAGGGGTGAGGGGAGGGCTGCAACATACAATTGAAGGCGCAGCCCCTCCCCTCCCCAACACCTCTCCTCCTCTGTACGTGCTTGGCGAAGCCCTGTCGGAGTACTGCTGCACCAACTGCACCACGCCGTCGTGCTGCCGTTGGAGCTGCCTTCCTCAACCTCTCCTTCCTCCTTGCTGGATCAAGACAGAGGAGACGTCGTCCGTCCCGTACGTGTGTTGAACGCGGAGGTGCTGTCCATTCAGCGCTTGGTCATCGGTGATCCGAATCACGACGAGTACGACTCCATCATCACCATCCCCTTGCAAGCTTCCGCTCGTGATCTACAAGTGGTATGTAGATGCAAACTCACTCCCTTGACTCGTTGCTTAGATGAACTCATAGATGGATCTTGGTGAAACCGTAGGAAAATTTTTAATTTTCTGCAACGTTCCCCAACAGTGGCATCATGAGCTAGGTCTATGCGTAGTTCTCTTTGCACGAGTAGAATACAATTTTGTTGTGGGCGTGGATCTTGTCAACTCACTTTCCACTACTAGTCTTTTCTTGCTTCAACGGCATTGTGGGATGAAGCGGCCCGGACCAACCTTACACGTACGCTTACGTGAGACCGGTTCCACCGATTGACATGCACTAGTTGCATAAGGTGGCTGGCGGGTGTCTGTCTCTCCCACTTTAGTTGGAGCGGATTCGATGAAAAGGGTCCTTATGAAGGGTAAATAGAAGTTGACAAAATCACGTTGTGGTTATTCGTAGGTAAGAAAGCATTCTTGCTAGAACCCAATTGCAGCCACGTAAAAGATGCAACAACAATTAGAGGACGTCTAACTTGTTTTTGCAGCGATTGATCATGTGATGTGATATGGCCAGAAGTTGTGATGAATGATGAATTGTGATGTATGATATCATGTTCTTTGTAATAGGATTCACGACTTGCATGTCGATGAGTATGACAACCGGCAGCAGCCATAGGAGTTGTCTTTATTTTTTGTATGACCTGCGTGTCATTGAAGAACGCCATGTAACTTACTTTACTTTATTGCTAAACGCGTTAGCCATAGAAGTAGAAGTAGTGGTTGGCGTGACAACTTCATGAAGACACGATGATGGAGATCATGATGATGGAGATCACGGTGTCAAGCCGGTGACAAGATGATCATGGAGCCCCGAAGATGGAGATCAATGGAGCTGTATGATATTGGCCATATCATGTCACAACTATGTAATTGCATGTGATGTTTATTATGTTTATGCATCTTGTTTACTTAGGACGACGGTAGTAAATAAGATGATCCCTTACAACAATTTCAAGAAGTGTTCTCCCCTAACTGTGCACCGTTGCTAAAGTTCGTCGCTTCTAAGCACCACGTGATGATCGGGTGTGATGGATTCTTACGTTCACATACAACGGGTGTAAGACAGTTTTACACAGCAAAACACTTAGGGTTAACTTGACGAGCCTAGCATGTACAGACATGGCCTCGGAACACGGAGACCGAAAGGTCGAACACGAGTCGTATGGAAGATACGATCAACATGAGAATGTTCACCGACGATGACTAGTCCGTCTCACGTGATGATCGGACACGGGCTAGTCGACTCGGATCGTGTAACACTTAGATGACTAGAGGGATGTTTAATCTGAGTGGGAGTTCATAATTTGATTAGAACTTAATTATCATGAACTTAGTCTAAAACCTTTGCAAATATGTCTTGTGATCAAATGGCCAACCCTCATGTCAATATGAACTTCAACGCGTTCCTAGAGAAAACCAAGCTGAAAGATGATGGCAGCAACTATACGGACTGGGTCCGGAACCTGAGGATCATCCTCATAGCTGCCAGGAAACAATATGTCCTAGAAGGACCGCTAGGTGACGCTCCCGTCCCAAAGAACCAAGACATTATGAATGCTTGGCAGACTCGTGCTGATGATTACTCCCTCGTTCAGTGCGGCATGCTTTACAGCTTAGAACCGGGGCTCCAAAAGCGTTTTGAGCATCACGGAGCATATGAGATGTTCGAAGAGCTGAAACTAGTTTTTCAAGCTCATGCCCGGGTCGAGAGATATGATGTCTCCGACAAGTTCTACAGTTGTAAGATGGAGGAAAACAGTTCTGTCAGTGAACACATACTCAAGATGTCTGGGTTGCACAACCGTATGACCCAGCTGAATATTAACCTCCCTGATGAGGCGGTCATTGACAGAATCCTCCAGTCGCTCCCACCAAGCTACAAGAGCTTTGTGATGAACTACAACATGCAGGGGATGGAAAAGACCATTCCTGAAGTGTTCTCTATGCTAAAGTCAGCAGAGGCTGAAATCAAGAAAGAACATCAAGTGTTGATGGTCAATAAGACCACTAAGTTCAAGAAGGGCAAGGGCAAGAAGAACTTCAAGAAGGACGGCAAGGATGTTGCCGCGCCCGGTAAGCCAGTTGCCGGGAAGAAGTCAAAGAATGGACCCAAGCCTGAGACTAAGTGCTTTTATTGCAAGGGGAAGGGTCACTTGAAGCGGAACTGCCCCAAATACTTAGCGGATAAGAAGGCCGGCAATACGAAAGGTATATTTGATATACATGTAATTGATGTGTACCTTACCAGTACTCGTAGTAACTCCTGGGTATTTGATACCGGTGCCGTTGCTCATATTTGTAACTCACAGCAGGAGCTGCGGAATAAGCGGAGACTGGCGAAGGACGAGGTGACGATGCGTGTCGGGAATGGTTCCAGAGTCGATGTGATCGCCGTCGGCATGCTACCTCTACATTTACCTACGGGATTAGTTTTGAACCTTAATAATTGTTATTTGGTGCCAAGTTTGAGCATGAACATTGTATCTGGATCTCGTTTAATACGAGATGGCTACTCATTTAAGTCTGAGAATAATGGTTGTTCGATTTATATGAGAGATATGTTTTATGGTCATGCTCCGATGGTCAATGGTTTATTGTTAATGAATCTCGAGCGTAATATTACACATGTGCATAGTATGGATGACAAAAGATGTAAAGTTGATAACGATAGTCCCACATACTTGTGGCACTGCCGCCTTGGTCACATTGGTGTCAAGCGCATGAAGAAGCTCCATGCTGATGGACTTTTAGAGTCTCTTGATTATGAATCGTTTGACACGTGCGAACCATGCCTCATGGGAAAAATGACCAAGACTCCGTTCTCTGGAACAATGGAGCGAGCAACCAACTTGTTGGAAATCATACATACCGATGTGTGCGGTCCAATGAGCGTTGAGGCTCGCGGAGGATATCGTTATGTTCTCACTCTCACTGATGACTTGAGTAGATATGGGTATGTCTACTTAATGAAACACAAGTCTGAGACCCTCGAAAAGTTCAAGGAATTTCAGAATGAGGTAGAGAATCAACGTGACCGAAAGATAAAGTTCCTACGATCAGATCGTGGAGGAGAATACTTAAGTCACGAATTTGGTACACACTTAAAGAAATGTGGAATCGTTTCACAACTCACGCCGCCTGGAACACCTCAGCGAAACGGTGTGTCCGAACGTCGTAATCGCACTCTATTGGATATGGTGCGGTCTATGATGTCTCTTACCGATTTACCGCTATCATTTTGGGGATATGCTCTAGAGACAGCTACATTCACTTTAAATAGGGCACCGTCTAAATCCGTTGAGACGACACCGTATGAATTATGGTTTGGAAAGAAACCTAAGCTGTCGTTTCTAAAAGTTTGGGGATGCGATGCTTATGTCAAGAAACTTCAACCTGAAAAGCTCGAACCCAAGTCGGAAAAATGCGTCTTCATAGGATACCCTAAGGAAACTATAGGATATACCTTCTACTTAAGATCGGAGGGCAAGATCTTTGTTGCCAAGAACGGATGCTTTCTGGAAAATAGTTTCTCTCGAAAGAAGTAAGTGGGAGGAAAGTAGAACTCGATGAAGTACTACCTCTCGAACGGGAAAGTGGTGCAGCTCAGGAAAATGTTCCTGTGATGCCCACTCCAACTGAAGAGGAAACCAATGATGATGATCAAGGTACTTCAGATCAAGTTGCTACTGAACTTCGTAGGTCCACAAGGACACGTTCCGCACCAGAGTGGTACGGCAACCCTGTCCTGGAAATCGTGTTGTTAGACAACAGTGAACCTTCGAACTATGAAGAAGTGATGGCGGGCCCAGATTCCAACAAATGGCTTGAAGCCATGAAATCCGAGATAGAATCCATGTATGAAAACAAAGTATGGACTTTGACAGACTTGCCCGATGATCGGCGAGCGATAGAAAACAAATGGATCTTTAAGAAGAAGACGGACGCGGATGGCAATGTTACCATCTATAAAGCTCGACTTGTCGCTAAGGGTTATCGACAAGTTCAAGGGATTGACTACGACGAGACATTCTCTCCCGTAGCGAAGCTAAAGTCCGTCCGAATCATGTTAGCAATTGCCGCATACTATGATTATGAGATATGGCAGATGGACGTCAAAACGGCATTCCTTAACGGGCATCTTAAGGAAGAACTGTATATGATGCAGCCGGAAGGTTTTGTCGATCCTAAGAACGCTAACAAAGTATGCAAGCTCCAGCGATCCATTTATGGGCTGGTGCAAGCATCTCGGACTTGGAATATTCGCTTTGATGAGATGATCAAAGCGTTTGGGTTTATGCAGACTCATGGAGAAGCCTGCGTTTACAAGAAAGTGAGTGGGAGCTTTGTAGCATTTCTCATATTATATGTAGATGACATACTCTTGATGGGAAATGATATAGAATTCTTGGACAGCATTAAGGCCTACTTGAATAAGTGTTTTTCAATGAAGGACCTTGGAGAAGCTGCTTATATATTAGGCATCAAGATCTATAGAGATAGATCGAGACGCCTCATAGGTCTTTCACAAAGCACATACCTTGATAAGATTTTGAAGAAGTTCAAAATGGATCAGTCCAAGAAAGGGTTCTTGCCTATGTTACAAGGTGTGAGATTGAGCTCGGCTCAGTCACCGACCACGGCAAAAGATAAAGAAGAGATGAGTGTCACCCCCTATGCTTCAGCCATAGGATCTATTATGTATGCCATGCTGTGTACCAGACCTGATGTAAACCTTGCCGTGAGTTTGGTAGCAAGATACCAAAGTAATCCCGGCAAGGAACACTGGACAGTGGTCAAGAATATCCTGAAGTACCTGAAAAGGACAAAGGACATGTTTCTCATTTATGGAGGAGATGAAGAGCTCGTCGTAAAGGGTTACGTCGATGCTAGCTTCGACTCAGATCTGGATGACTCCAAGTCGCAAACCGGATACATGTATATGTTGAATGGTGGAGCAGTAAGCTGGTGCAGCTGCAAGCAGAGCGTCGTGGCGGGATCTACGTGTGAAGCGGAGTACATGGCAGCCTCGGAGGCAGCGCATGAAGCGATTTGGGTGAAGGAGTTCATCACCGACCTAGGAGTCATACCCAATGCGTCGGGACCAATCAAACTCTTCTGTGACAACACTGGAGCTATTGCCCTTGCCAAGGAGCCTAGGTTTCACAAGAAGACCAGGCACATCAAGCGTTGTTTCAACTCCATCCGTGAAAATGTTCAAGATGGAGACATAGAAATTTGTAAAGTACATACGGATCTGAATGTCACAGATCCTTTGACTAAACCTCTCTCGCGAGCAAAACATGATCAACACCAGAACTCTATGGGTGTTCGATTCATCACAATGTAACTAGATTGGTGACTCTAGTGCAAGTGGGAGACTGTTGGAAATATGCCCTAGAGGCAATAATAAAAGTATTATTATATTTCATTGTTCATGATAATTGTCTTTTATTCATGCTATAACTGTATTATCCGGAAATCGTAATACACGTGTGAATACAAAGACCACAATATGTCCCTAGTGAGCCTCTAGTTGACTAGCTCGTTGTGATCAACAGATAGTCATGGTTTCCTGGCTATGGACATTGGATGTCGTTGATAACGGGATCACATCATTAGGAGAATGATGTGATGGACAAGACCCAATCCTAAGCATAGCACAAAGATCGTGTAGTTCGTTTGCTAGAGCTTTGCCAATGTCAAGTATCTCTTCCTTAGACCATGAGATCGTGTAACTCCCGGATACCGTAGGAGTGCTTTGGGTGTATCAAACATCACAACGTAACTGGGTGATTATAAAGGTGCACTACAGGTATCTCCGAAAGTGTCTGTTGGGTTGACACGGATCGAGACTGGGATTTGTCACTCCGTATGACGGAGAGGTATCTCTAGGCCCACTCGGTAATGCATCATCATAATGAGCTCAAGGTGACCAAGGTGTTGGCCACGGGATCATGCATTACGGTATGAGTAAAGTGACTTGCCGGTAACGAGAGTGAACAAGGTATTGGGATACCGACGATCGGGTCTCGGGCAAGTAACGTACCGATTGACAAACGGAATTGTATACGGGGTTTGATCAAATCCTCGACATCGTGGTTCATCCGATGACATCATCGAGGAGCATGTGGGAGCCAACATGGGTATCCAGATCCCGCTGTTGGTTATTGACCGGAGAGTCTCGGTCATGTCTGCATGTCTCCCGAACCCGTAGGGTCTACACACTTAAGGTTCGGTGACGCTAGGGTTATTAGGAAGACAAGCATGTGATTACCGAATGTTGTTCGGAGTCTCAGATGAGATCCCGGACGTCACGAGGAGTTCCGGAATGGTCCGGAGGTAAAGATTTATATATGGAAAGTGGTTAAACGGACACCGGAAAGTTTCGGTGGCATACCGGTATTGTACCGGGGCCACCGGAAGGGTTCCGGGGGTCCACCGGGTGGGGCCACCCCTCCCGGGGGGCCACATGGGCTGTGCGGGAGAGGAAGCCAGCCCCTAGTGGGCTGGGCGCGCCTCCCCACCTAGGCCCATGCGGCTAGGGCAAGGGGGGGGGGGAAACCCTAAAGGGGCAAGCCACCCCTTTTCACTCTCCCCTTTGGCCGCCGCCCCCCTCTAGGGTTTCCCCTAGAGGGCCGGCCCCCCTTGCCCCTCTCCTCCTATATATAGAGTGGTGAGGGGAGGGCTACAACATACAATTGAAGGCGCAGCCCCTCCCCTCCCCAACACCTCTCCTCCTCCGTACGTGCTTGGCGAAGCCTTGTCGGAGTACTGCTGCACCAACTGCACCACGCCGTCGTGCTGCCGTTGGAGCTGCCTTCCTCAACCTCTCCTTCCTCCTTGCTGGATCAAGACGGAGGAGACATCGTCCGTCCCGTACATGTGTTGAACGCGGTGGTGCTGTCCATTCAGCGCTTGGTCATCGGTGATCCGAATCACGACGAGTACGACTCCATCATCACCATCCCCTTGCAAGCTTCCGCTCGTGATCTACAAGTGGTATGTAGATGCAAACTCACTCCCTTGACTCGTTGCTTAGATGAACTCATAGATGGATCTTGGTGAAACCGTAGGAAAATTTTTAATTTTCTGCAACGTTCCCCAACAGGATGTCCATCTAAGTGGGAGTCCTTAAGTAATATGATTAATTGAACTTTAATTTATCATGAACTTAGTCCTAATAGTATGTTGCAAATAATGTTGTAGATCAATAGCTCGCATTGTTGCTTCCCTATGTTTTTATATGTGTTCCTAGAGAAAACTAAGTTGAAAGATGATAGTAGCAACGATGCAGACTGGGTCCGTGATATGAGGTTTATCCTCATTGCCGCACAGAAAAATTATGTCCTTAATGCACCGCTAGGTGACAAACCTATTGCAGGAGCAGATGCAAACGTTATGAACGTTTGGCTAGCTTAATATGATGACTACTTGATAGTTTAGTGCACCATGCTTTACGACTTAGAATCGGGACTTCAAAGACGTTTTGAACATCATGGATCATATGAGATGTTCCAGGAGTTGAAGTTAATATTTCAAGCAAATACCCGAGTTGAGAGATATGAAGTCTCCAACAAGTTCTATAGCTAAAAGATGGAGGAGAATAGCTCAAACAGTGAGCATGTGCTCAGATTGTCTGGGTACTACAATCACTTGAATCAAGTGGGAGTTAATCTTCTAGATAAAATAATGATTGACAGAGTTCTCTAGTCACCATCACCAAGTTACTGGAACTTCTGATGAACTATAGTATGCAAGGGATGACAAAAACGATTCCCGAGCTCTTCGTGATGCTGAAATCGATGAAGGTAGAAATCAAGAAAAAGCATCAAGTGTTGATGATTGACAAGACCACTAGTTTCAAGAAAAGGGCAAAGGGAAAGAAAGGGAACCTCAAGTAGAATGGCAAGCAAGTTGTCACTCCCGTGAAGAAGCCCAAAGCTGGACCAAAGCCTGAAATTGAGTGCTTCTACTGCAAAGGAAATGGTCACTGGAAGCGGAAATGCCCTGAATATTTGGTGGATAAGAAGGATGGGAAAGTGAACAAGGGTATATTTGATATACAAGTTATTGATGTGTACCTTACTAGTGTTTATAGTAGCCCCTGGGTATTTGATACTTGTTCGGTTGCTAAGATTAATAACTCGAAACAGGAGTTATAGAATAAACAAAGACTAGTTGAGAGTGAAGTGACGATGTGTGTTGGAAGTGGTTACAAGATTGATATGATCATCATTGCACACTCCCTATACTTTCAATATTAGTGTTGAATCTAAATAAATGTTATTTGGTGTTTGCATTGAGCATAAATATGATTAGATCATGTTTATTCTGATACGATTATTCATCTAAGACGGAGAATAAATTGTTATTCTGTTTACATGAATAAAACCTTCTATGGTCATACACCCAATGTTGATGGTTTATTGAATCTTGATCGTAGTGATACACATATTCATAATATTGATGCCAAAAGATGCAAAGTTGATAATGATAGTGCAACATATTTGTGGCACTGCCGTTTGTGTCATATCGGTGTAAAGCACATGAAGAAACTCCATAAATATGGATTTTTGGAATCACTTGATTGTGAATCATTTGATGCTTGCGAACCATGCCTTATGGGCAAGATGACTAAAACTCCATTCTCCAGAACAATAGAACGAGCTAGTGACTTATTGGAAATAATACATACCGATGTATACAGTCTAATGAGTGTTGATGCTCGTGGTGGGTATCGTTATTTTCTGACATTCACAGATGATTTGAGTAGATATGGGTATATCTACTTAATGAAACACAAGTCTGAAACATTTGAAAAGTTCAAAGAATTTCAGAGTGAAGTGGAGAATCATCGTAAGAAGAAAATAAAGTTTCTACGATATGATCGTAGAGGAGAATATTTGAGTTACGAGTTTGCCTTCATTTAAAACAATGTGGAATAGTTTCACAGCTCATGCCACATGGAACGCCACAGCGTAATGGTGTGTCCGAACGTCGTAACCGCACTTTATTGGATATGGTGCGATCTATGACGTCTCTTACCGGGTTACCACTATTGTTTTTGGGTTATGCATTAGAGACAGCTGCATTCACTTTAAATAGGGCACCATCAAAATCCGTTGAGACGACGCCTTATGGAACTATGGTTTGGCAAGAAACCAAAGTTGTTGTTTCTTAAAGTTTGGGGCTGCGATGCTTATATGAAAAAGCTTCAACCTGATAAGCTCAAACCCAAATCGGAGAACTGTGTCTTCATAGGATACCCGAAGGAAATTGTTGGGTACACCTTCTATCATAGATCCGAAGGCAAGATATTTCATTGCTAAGAATGGATCCTTTCTAGAGAAGGAGTTTCTCTCAAAAGAAGTGAGTGGGAGGAAAGTAGAGATTGATGAGGTAATTGTACCTTCTCCCAAATTGGAAAGTAGTTCATCACAGAAACCAGTTCTAGTGATTCCTACACCAATTAGTGAGGAAGCTAATGATGATGATCATGAAACTCCAGATCAAGTTACTACAGAACCTTGTAGGTTTTCTAGAGTACGGTCCATACCAGAGTGGTACGGTAATCCTATTCTGAAAGTCATGTTACTAGATCATGATGAACCTACGAACTATGAGGAAGCGATGATGAGCCCAGATTCCACGAAATGGCTTGAGGCCATGAAATCTGAGATGGGATCCATGTATGAGAACAAAGTGTGGACTTTGGTGGACTTGCCCGATGGTCGGCAAGCCATATAAATGGTCTTCAAGAGGAAGACGGACACAGATAGTAGTGTTACTATCTACAAAGCTTGACTTGTTGCAAAATGTTTTCAACAAGTTCAAGGTGTTGACTAATGAGATTTTCTCAACTGTAGCAATGCTTAAATCCATCCGAATCATGTTAGCACTTGCCATATTTTATGAAATCTGGCAAATGGATGTCAAAACTACATTCGTTAAATGGATATTCCTTAAAGAAGAGTTGTATATGATGCATCCAGAAGGTTTTGTCAATCCTAAAGGTACTAACAAGGTGTGCAAGCTCCAGCGATCCATCTATGGACTAGTGCAAGCATCTCGAAGTTGGTTTATGCGCCTTGATGAGTTGATCAAAGCATATAGTTTTATACAGACTTGCAGTGAAGCCTGTATTTACAAGAAAGTTAGTGGGAGCTCTGTAGCATTTCTAATATTATATGTGGATGACATATTGTTGGTTGGAAATAATATAGAATTTTTGGATAGCATAAAGGGATACTTGAATAAGAGTTTTTTAATGAAAGACCTCGGTGAAGCTGCTGACATATTGGGCATCAAGATCTATAGAGATAGATCAAGACGCTTAATTGGACTTTCACAAAACACATACCTTGATAAAGTTTTGAAAAGGTTAAAAAATTGATCAGTCAAAGAAAGGATTCTTGCCTGTATTACAAGGTGTAAAGTTGAGTAAGACTTAAAGCCCGACCATGGCAGAAAATAGAAAGAGAATGAAAGTCATTCCCTATGCCACAGTCATAGGTTCTATAAAGTATGTTGTGCTGTGTTCCAGACCTATTGTGTACCTTGCCATGAGTTTTGGCAAGGGGGTACAATAGTGATCTAAGAGTAGATCACTAGACAGCGGTCAAAATTATCCTTAGTGAGGAAAGGAAATATTTCTCGATTATGGAGGTGATAAAAGAGACCGTCGTAAAGAGTTATGATACGTCCATTTTGCATCATGCTTTTATATCAATATTTATTGCATTATGGGATGTTATTGCACATTATATCTCAATACTTATGGCTATTCTCTCTTATTTTACAAGGTTTACCATGAAGAGGGGGAATGCCGGTAGCTGGAATTCTGGCTGGAAAAGGAGCAAACATTGGAAACCTATTCTGCACAACTCCAAAAGACCCGAGGCTCCACGAAACAACTTTTTGGATTTATTAAGGAATTATGAGCAAAAGAAATAGGCCAGGGGGCCCACACCCTGTCCAGGAGATAGGGGGGCGCGCCCCTATCTCCTGGGCCCCCTGGTGGGCCCCTGGCGTCCATCTTCTGCTATATGAAGGGTTTTGTTCTGGAAAAAATCATGGGCAAGCTTATGGGACGAAACTCCATTGCCACGAGGCGGAACCTTGGCGGAATCAATCTAGGGCTCTGGCGGAGCTGTTCTGCCTGGGACACTTCCCTCCGGGAGGGGGAAATCATCACCAACGTCATCACCCATGATCCTCTCATCGGGAGGGGGTCAATCTCCATCAACATCTTCACCAGCACCATCTCATCTCAAAACCCTAGTTCATCTCTTGTATCCAATCTTGTATCAAAACCACAAATTGGTACCTGTGGGTTGCTAGTAGTGTTGATTACTCCTTGTAGTTGATACTAATTGGTTTACTTGGTGGAAGATCATATGTTCAGATCCTTCATGCATATTATTACACCTCTGATTATGAACATGAATATGCTTTGTGAGTAGTTACGTTTGTTCCTGAGGACATGGGTGATGTCTTGCTATTAGTAGTCATGTGAATTTGGTATTCGTTCGATATTTTGATGAGATGTATGTTGTCTCTCCTCTAGTGGTGTTATGTGAACGTCGACTACATGACACTTCACCATTATTTGGGCCTAGAGGAAGGCATAGGGAAGTGATAAGTAGATGATGGGTTGCTAGAGCGACAGAAGCTTAAACCCTAGTTTATGCGTTGCTTCGTTAGGGGTTGATATGGACCCATATGTTTAATGATGTGGTTAGGTTTACCTTAATACTCCTTTTTGTAGTTGCGGATGCTTGCAGTAGGGGTTAATCATAAGTGGGATGCTTGTCCATGTTAGGGCAGTATCCAAGTGCCGGTCCACCCACATATCAAATTATCAAAGTACCGAACGCGAATCTTATGAACGTGATGAAAACTAGCTTGACGATAATTCCCAATGTGTCCTCGGGAGCTCCTTCCTCATTATTATAATTTGTCCAGGCTTATCCTTTGCTACATAAAGGATTGGGCCACCTTGCTGCACTTTATTTACTTTATTTACTTTTTGCTTGTTACTATTTATCTTATCACAAAACTATCTATCACCTACTATTTCAGTGCTTGCGGAGAAAACCTTACTGAAAACCGCTTATCATTTCCTTCTGCTCCTCGTTGGGTTCGACACTCTTACTTATCGAAAGGACTATGATAGATACCCTACACTTGTGGGTCATCAAGACTCTTTTCTGGTGCCGTTTCCGGGGAGCGTAGCGCTCTTGATGAGTGGAACTTGGTAAGGAAACATTTATATAATGTGCTGAAATTTTGTGTTACTTGTCACTATGGAAACTAATCCTTTGAGTGGATTCTTTGGGGCATCTTCACTCCAACCAGAAGAGCAAAGAGATGCTCCTCAACCTACTGAACCTTATGAAAATATTCACTTTGAGATTCCTTTGGGTATGATAGAAAAACTGCTAGCTAATCCTTTTGCAGGAGACGGAACATTGCATCCCGACTTACACCTTATCTTTGTGGATAAAGTTTGTGGGTTATTTAAGCTTGCAGGTATTCCCGATGATGTTGTCAAAAGGAAGGTCTTCCCTTTATGTTTGAAGGGAGATGCAATGACATGGTATAGGCTATGCGATGATATGAGATCTTGGAATTATAAGCGATTGAAATTAGAATTTCACCAGAAGTTCTATCCTATGCATCTTGTTCATCGTGATCATAATTACATATATAATTTCTGGCCTCGCGAAGGATAAAGCATCGCTCAAGCTTAGGGGAGGCTTAAGTCAATGTTGTATTCATGCCCCAATCATGAGCTCTATCGGGAAATGATTATTCAGAATTTTTATGCTCGGCTTTCTCTTGATAATCGCAACTTGCTCGATACTTCCTGTGCTGGTTCCTATATGCTAAAGACTATTGATTTCAAATGGGACTTATTGGAAAGAATTAAATTCAACTCTGAAGATTGGGGTTCCGACGATGGGAAGGAGTCAGGTATGACACCTAAGTTTGATTGTGTTAAATCTTTTATGGATACCGATGCTTTCCGTGGATTTAGCTCTAAGTATGGACTGGACTCTGAGATAGTAGCTACTTTTTGTGAAACCTTTGCTACTCACGTTGATCTCCCTAAAGAGAAGTGGTTTAAATATAATCCTCCTGTTGAAGTGAAAGTAGTTGAACCTATTACAGTCGAAGAGAAGACTATTACATATAGTGATCCTATTATTCCTGCTGCTTATGTTGAAAAACCTCCTTTTCCTGTTAGGATAAAAGATCATGTTAAAGCTTCGACTGTTGTTCGTAAGAGTAATACTAGGACTTATAGACCTCCTGAGCAAATTAATTTTGAACCTGGTATTGCTATGATTAAAGATCTCTTGGATGAGGATTTAGATGGGCATGTTATCTCTTTTTTGGGTGAAACTGCTAATATTGCTAGACCCGATACTAAGACACGTAGACCTGTTATAGGCATGCCTATTATTTCTGTTAAAATAGGAGATCATTATTATCATGGTTTATGTGATATGGGTGCTAGTGCTAATGCGATACCTTATGATCTTTATAAAGAAATTATGCACGATATTGCACCTGTTGAACTAGAAGATATTGATGTTACTATTAAGCTTGCTAATAGGGACACCATTAAACCTATTGGGATTGTTAGAGATGTTGAAGTCTTGTGTGGGAAGATTAAATACCCTGCTGATTTTCTTGTTCTCGGTTCCCCACAAGATGATTTTTGTCCCATTATTTTTGGTAGACCCTTCTTGAATACTGCTAGTGCTAAGATTGATTGTGAAAAGAATATTGTCACTGTTGGCTTAGATGGTATGTCTCATGAGTTTAATTTCGCTAAGTTTAGTAGACAACATCGTGAAAAGGAACCATCTAGCAAGGATGAAATTATTGGTCTTGCTTCCATTGGTGTTCCTCCAACTGATCCGTTAGAACAATATTTACTAGACCATGAAAACGATATGTTTATGAAGGAAAGGGAAGAAATAGATGAAGTGTTCCTTAAACAAGAACCTATGCTAAAACATAATCTTCCCGTTGAAATTCTTGGGGATCCCCCTCCACCCAAGGGTGATCCCGTGTTTGAACTCAAACCATTACCTGATAATCTTAAGTATGCTTATCTCGATGAAAAAGAAATGTATCCTGTTATTATTAGTGCTAACCTTTCAGAGAAAAAAGAAGAAAGATTATTGAAAACTCTAAAGAAGCACCGAGCTGCTATTGGATATACCCTGGATGATCTTAAGGGCATTAGTCCCACATTATGTCAACACAAAATTTTAGTGGAGAAAGATGCCAAACCAGTTAGAGATCCTCAAAGACGATTAAATCCCCAAAATGCAGGAAGTGGTAAGAAAGGAGATACTAAAACTCCTTGAGGCAGGTATTATTTATCTTGTTACTGATAGTGAATGGGTAAGCCCTGTCCATTGTGTCCCTAAAAAGGGAGGTATTACCGTTGTTCCTAATGATAAAGATGAATTGATCCCGCAAAGAATTATTACAGGCTATAGGATGGTAATTGATTTCCATAAGTTAAATAAAGCTACTAAGAAAGATCATTACCCTTTACCTTTTATTGATCAAATGCTAGAAAGACTATCCAAACACACACATTTTTGCTTTCTAGATGGTTATTCTGGCTTCGCTCAGATACCTGTATCAGCGGGGGATCAATCTAAAACCACTTTTACATGCCCTTTTGGTACTTTTGCTTATAGACGTATGCCTTTTGGTTTATGCAATGCACCTACTACCTTTCAAAGATGCATGATGGCTATATTTTCTGATTTTTGTGAAAAGATTTGTGAGGTATTCATGGATGACTTCTCCGTCTATGGATCCTCTTTTTATGATTGTTTGAGCAACCTTGATCGAGTTTTGCAGAGATGCGAAGACACTAGTCTCGTCCTGAACTGGGAAAAGTGCCACTTTATGGTTAATGAAGGCATTGTCTTGGGGCACAAGATCTCCGAGAGAGGTATTGAAGTTGATAAAGGCAAAGTTGATGCTATTGAAAAGATGCCATGTCCCAAGGACATAAAAGGTATAAGAAGTTTCCTTGGTCATGCCGGTTTTATAGGAGGTTCATTAAGGACTTTTCTAAAATCTCTAGGCCTCCGACTAACTTATTGTAAAAAGATATTCCTTTTGTCTTTGATGATGATTGTGTAGAAGCATTTGAAACACTTAAGAAGGCTTTGATCACTGCACCTATTGTTCAGCCACCCCTTTTGAAATTATGTGCGATGCTAGTGATTATGCTGTAGGGGCTGTTTTAGGGCAAAGAGTCAATAAGAAATTGAATGTTATCCATTATGCTAGCAAGACTCTTGATACTGCCCAGAGAAATTATGCTACCATTGAAAAAGAATTCTTAGCAGTTGTGTTTGCATGTGATAAGTTTAGATCTTATATTGTTGATTCCAAAGTCACTATTCACATTGATAATGCGGCTATTAAATACCTTATGGAAAAGAAAGATGCTAAGCCTAGACTCATTAGATGGGTTCTCATGCTCCAAGAGTTTGACTTGCATATTGTTGATAGAAAAGGAGCTGAGAACCCCATTGCAGACAACTTGTCTAGGCTAGAAAATGTTCTTAATGACCCACTGCCTATTAATGATAGCTTTTCTGATGAAAAATTAGCGGTCGTCAATGCTTCTCATACTGCTCCTTGGTATGCTGACTATGCTAATTACATTGTTGCTAAATATATACCTCCTAGTTTCACATACCAGCAAAAGAAAAAATTCTTTTATGATTTAAGACATTACTTCTGGGATGATCCACATCTTTATAAAGGAGTAGATGGTATTATTAGACGTTGTGTGCCTGAGCATGAACAGGAACAAATCCTACGCAAGTATCACTCTGAATCCTATGGAGGACACCACGCTGGAGATAGAACTGCACACAAGGTACTACAATCTGGTTTTTATTGGCCTACTCTTTTCAAAGATGCTCGTAAGTTTGTCGTATCTTGTGATGAATGTCAAAGAATAGGTAACATCAGTAGACGTCAAGAAATGCCTATGAATTATTCTCTTGTTATTGAACCATTTGATGTTTGGGGCTTTGATTATATGGGACATTTTCCTGCCTCCAATGGTTATACACATATTTTAGTTGCTATTGATTACGTTACTAAGTGGGTAGAAGCTATTCCAACTAGTAGTGCTGATCATAACACTTCTATTAAAATGCTTAAAGAAGTTATTTTTCGGAGGTTTGGAGTCCCTAGATATCTTATGACTGATGGTGGTTCACACTTTATTCATGGTGCTTTCCGTAAGATGCTTGCTAAGTATGATGTCAATCATAGAATTGCATCTCCTTATCACCCGCAGTCTAGTGGTCAAGTAGAGTTGAGCAATAGAGAGCTCAAATTAATTTTGCAAAAGACTGTGAATAGATCTAGAAAGAATTGGTCCAAAAAACTTGATGATGCATTATGGGCCTATAGAACTGCATACAAAAATCCTATGGGTATGTCTCCATATAAGGTGGTTTATGGAAAAGCATGTCATTTACCTCTTGAACTTGAACATAAAGCATATTGGGCTATTAAAGAGCTTAATTACGACTTCAAACTTGCCGGTGAGAAAAGGTTATTTGATATTAGCTCACTTGATGAATGGAGAACCCAAGCATATGATAATGCCAAGCTTTTCAAAGAAAAAGTCAAACCCTGGCATGATAAAAGGATACAAAAGCGTGAGTTTAACGTAGGAGATTATGTGTTATTGTTCAACTCTCATTTAAGATTTTTTGCAGGAAAACTTCTCTCAAAATGGGAAGGTCCCTACGTTATCAAGGAGGTCTATCGTTCTGGTGCTATAAAAATCAATAACTTTGAAGGCACAAATCTGAGGGTGGTAAACAGTCAAAGAATTAAACATTATATTTCAGGTAATCCTATCAATGTTGAAACCAATATTATTGAAACCATAACCCTTGAGGAATACACAAGAGACACTTTCCAGAATGTTCCAAACTCTGAAAAGGCATAGGTACGTGGTACGGTAAGTAAACCGACTCCAAAACAACTCTAATAGCAATTTTCATCAGTTTTCGATTATTTAAGGATTTTAGGAAGAAAGAAGTAGTCCGAAAGGGACACGAGGCTCCCACAAGAGAGGAGGGCGCCTCCCGCCCTGTAGGGCGCGCCCACCTGTATCGTGGGCACCTCGTGTGCCTCCTGGACTCCGTTTTCTTGTATGTTACGTATTTTGGTCGGTAAAAATTCATTATATATACTCCCGAAGGTTTTGACCACCGTATCACGCAAATATCTTCTGTTTTTGTTTCGAGCTGTTTCTGTTTCAGATCTAGAGCATCATGTCGTCTTCAAGCGCTCCCAAGGACAAGTTTTTCGAGAGGGTTATTAACCCCTATCTTGCGGAGGTGCCGCATCACCCTCAAACCATTGAGATGCGTGAGGGGGTGTTGCACATCCGCAATGTGGAAGAACCAAGGCGTACCGGGAGCATGGAGACAAAGCTCGAAGCCATGGAACAAGAAGTTTTCAAGTGTCAAGGGATGGTGGAGCGAGGACTCAACGCCAACCAGATGATGATCACGGAGTTCACCAACAACCACAAGCTGGATGCCAAAGTCATTGGGGATACCATCTTCAAGCTTCAAGAGAAAATCGAGCACCTCCAAGCCCAGATTTATGACCTGCAAAACCAGAACTGTGAGTATGAATATAGATTCAAGCGAATGAGTTTGGCTGCAGATTTATGGATCTCGGAGACTCGATCATCCTTTTATGATGGAGAGCCTATGCCTTGGAAGATGGATGACAAGCCTACTTCATCAACAACTCCTACTTCTCCACCTCCGAAGAAATAATCACATGGGTATGGGCACTCCCGTTGGCAACTGCCAATCTTGGGGGAGGTGCCCCGGTATCGTATCACCATCACACTCTTATCTTTACCGCTTTATTTAGTTCGATCCTTTTAGTAGTATCTTGATCTATTAGTTCGAGGTTTTGATATCAAGTAGTTTTGAGTTTTTCGTTGTGATCTCTTTATGTAATCGAGTCCATGTGCTATCTATAATAAAGATTAGTGTTGAGTCAAGGGCTTTGCTTTGTTGCTATGATCTTGAGAAAGTAGAAAGAACAAATGAGTTCATATTGATCTTATGGATAGTGATAACTTCACACATAGAAAGTATGATACATAAAAATTGTTGAGAGTTGATGAACATAGCCTTGGTCATCGTTGCAATTAGTAGGAAGTGATAAGAAAAGAGGGGTTCACATATAGATATATTATGTTGGACATCTTTTATGATTGTGAAGCACTCATTAAGTATGACATGCTAAAAGAGTTGACGTTGGACAAGGAAGACAACGTAATGGTTTATGTTTTCCGACATCTCAGTTAAAGTATATTGTCATTGACCTTCCAAACATGTCGAGCTTGCCTTTCCCCCCTCATACTAGCCAAAATTCCTTGCACTAAGTAAAGATACTACTTGTGCTTCCAAATATCCTCAAACCCAGTTTTTCCATGAGAGTCCACCATATCTACCTATGGATTGAGTAAGATCCTTCAAGTAAGTTGTCATTGGTGCAAGCAATAAAAATTGCTCTCTAAATATGCATGACTTATTAGTGCAGAGAAAATAAGCTTTGTACGAACTTGTTGTGGAAGTAATAAAAGCGATGGATTGCATAATAAAGGTCCACATACAAGGGGCAATATAAAGTGACGTTCTTTTGCATTAAGATTTTGTGTATCCAACCCTAAAAGTGCATGACAACCTCTGCTTCCCTCTGCGAAGGGCCTATCTTTTACTTTATGTTTTACTTTAAGCTTGAGTCAAGGTGATCCCCACCTTTCCCTTTTTCATTTTATCATTTGGCAAGCTCTTCGTGTTTGAAAGATCATGATATAAATATCCAATTGGATGTAAATTGGCATAGGCTATTATTGTTGACATCACCTAAAGGTGAATACGTTGGGAGGCAACACAATAAGCCCCTATCTTTCTCAGTGTCCGGTTGAAACTCTATAACCACAAGTATTGCGTGAGTGTTAACAATTATGGGAGACTACGAGATAGTTGAGTATGTGAGCTTGATGAAAAGATCTATTGTTGACTCTTCCTGATGTTACGATAAATTGCAATTGCTTTAATGACTGAGATTATAGTTTGTTAGTTCCCAATGAAGTTTTTGAACCATACTTGACATTGTGAATTGCTTATTACTTGAACATAGGAAATCATATGACAAAATCCATATATGTTGCTGTTATTAGAATGATCATGATGCCCTCATGTCCGTATTTTATTTTTATCGACACCTCTATCTCTAAACATGCGGACATATTTTTCGATTTCGGCTTCCGCTTGAGGACAAGCGAGGTCTAAGCTTGGGGGAGTTCATACGTCCATTTTTCATCATGCTTTTATATCAATATTTATTGCATTATGGGCTGTTATTACACATTATATCTCAATACTTATGGCTATTCTCTCTTATTTTACAAGGTTTACCATGAAGAGGGGGAATGCCGGCAGCTGGAATTCTGGCTAGAAAAGGAGCAACGTTGGAAACCTATTATGCACAACTCCAAAAGACCTGAGGCTCCATGAAACAACTTTTTGGATTTATTAAGGAATTATGAGCAAAAGAAATAGGCCAGGGGGCCCACACCCTATCTAGGAGACAGGGGGCGCGCCCCCCTAGGGCGCGCCCCCTATCTCCTGGGCCCCCTGGTGGGCCCCCGGCGTCCATCTTCTGCTATATGAAGGGTTTTGTCCTAGAAAAAATTATGGGCAAGCTTACGGGACGAAACTCCGCCGCCACGAGGCGGAACCTTGGCGGAATCAATCTAGGGCTCTGGCGGAGCTGTTCTGCCGGGGACACTTCCCTCCAGGAGGGGGAAATCATCACCAACGTCATCACCCACGATCCTCTCATCGGCAGGGGGTCAATCTCCATCAACATCTTCACCAACACCATCTCATCTCAAAACCCTAGTTCATCTCTTGTATCCAATCTTGTATCAAAACCACAAATTGGTACCTGTGGGTTGCTAGTAGTGTTGATTACTCCTTGTAGTTGATACTAATTGGTTTACTTGGCGGAAGATCATATGTTCAGATCCTTTATGCATATGATTACACCTCTGATTATGAACATGAATATGCTTTGTGAGTAGTTACGTTTGTTCCTGAGGACATGGGTGAAGTCTTGCTATTAGTAGTCATGTGAATTTGGTATTCGTTCGATATTTTGACGAGATGTATGTTGTCTCTCCTCTAGTGGTGTTATGTGAACCTTGACTACATGACACTTCACCATTATTTGGGCCTAGAGGAAGGCATAGGGAAGTAATAAGTAGATGATGGGTTGCTAGAGTGACAAAAACTTAAACCCTAGTTTATGCGTTGCTTCGTTAGGGGTTGATATGGACCCATATGTTTAATGCTGTGGTTAGGTTTACCTTAATACTCATTTTTGTAGTTGCGGATGCTTCCAATAGGGGTTAATCATAAGTGGGATGCTTGTCCATGTTAGGGCAGTACCCAAGTGCCGGTCCACCCACATATCAAATTATCAAAGTACCGAACGCGAATCTTATGAACGTGATGAAAACCAGCTTGACGATAATTCCCAATGTGTCCTCGGGAGCTCCTTCCTCATTATTACAATTTGTCCAGGCTTATCCTTTGCTACATAAAGGATTGGGATACCTTGCTGCACTTTATTTACTTTATTTACTTTTTGCTCATTACTATTTATCTTATCACAAAACTATCTATAACCTACTATTTCAGTGCTTGCAGAGAAAACCTTACTGAAAACCGCTTATCATTTCCTTCTGCTCCTCGTTGGGTTCGACACTCTAACTTATCGAAAGGACTACGATAGATCCCCTACACTTGTGGGTCATCAAGTTACGTCGATGAAAGATTTTACACCGATCTAGATGACTCTAAGTCTCAATCTGGATACATATTGAAAGTGGGAGCAATTAGCTAGAGTAGCTCCGTGCAGAGCATTGTAGACATAGAATATTTGCAAAATACATACGGCTCTGAATGTGACAGACCCGTTGACTAAACTTCTCTCACGAGCAAAACATGATCACACCTTAGTAATCTTTGGGTGTTAATCACATAGCAATGTGAACTAGATTATTGACTCTAGTAAACCCTTTGGGTGTTGGTCACATGACGATGTGAGCTATGGGTATTAATCACATACATATGTTAATATTTGTGTTAAATTACAAGGTGATGTGAACTAGATTATTGACTCTAGTGCAAGTGGGAGACTGAAGGAAATATGCCCTAGAGGCAATAATAAAGTTATTATTTATTTCCTTAATTCATGATAAATGTTTATTATTCATGCTAGAATTGTATTAACTAGAAACTTAGTACATGTGTGAATACATAGATAAAACATATAGTCCCTAGTATGCCTCTACTTGACTAGCTTGTTAATCAAAGATGGTTACGTTTCCTAACCATAGACATGTGTTGTCATTTGATGAACGGGATCACATCATTAGGAGAATAATGTGATGGACATGACCCATCCATTAGCTTAGCATTATGATCGTGTCAGTTTCATTGCTACTGCTTTCTTCATGACTTATACAAGTTCCTCGGACTATGAGATTATGCAACTCCCAAATGTCGGAGGAATACTTTGTGTGCCACCAAATGTCACAATGTAAAAGGCTGATTATAAAGGTGCTCTACAGGTGTCTCCGAAGGTGTTTGTTGGGTTGGAATATATCAAGATTAGGATTTGTCACTCCGTGTTTCGGAGAGGTATCTCTGGGCCCTCTCGGTAATACTCATCACTATAAGCCTTGCAAGCATTGTAACTAATGAGTTTGTTGTGGGATGAAGTATTACGGAACGAGTAAAGAGACTTGCCGGTAATGAGATTTAACTAGGTATGATGATACCGACAATCGAACCTCGGGCAAGTAACATACCGATGACAAAGGGAACAATGTATGTTGTTATGCGGTTTGACCAATAAAGATCTTCGTAGAATATGTATGAACCAATATGAGCATCCACGTTCCACTATTGGTTATTGACCGGAGACGTGTCTTGGTCATGTCTACATACTTCTCGAACCCATAGGGTCCGCACGCTTAACGTTCGATGACGATTCATATTATGAGTTTATGTGTTTTGATGTACGGAAGGTAGTTCGGAGTTCCGGATGTGATCACGGACATGACGAGGAGTCTCGACATGGCCGAGACATTAAGATTGATATATTGGATGACTATGTTTGGACATCGGAATGGTTCCTGGTGAGTTCGGGCATTTACCGGAGTACCGGGGGTTACCGGAACCCCCGGGGGAGTGTATGGGCCTTACTGGGAGAGAAGAGGAGGCGGCCAAGGAGGGGGCGCGTCCCCCCAAGCGCAATCCGAATTGGGTGGGGGTCCGACCCCCCTTTCCTTCCTCCCTCTTTCCTCCTTCCTTCCTCTCCTACTCCAACTAGGGAAAAGGGGGAATCCTACTCCCGGTGGGAGTAGGACTCCCCTAGGGCGCGCCATAGAGAGGGCCGACCCCTCCCTCCTCCACTCCTTTATATACGGGGGAAGGGGGAACCCCATAGAGACACAAGTTGACATTCTTTAGCCATGTGCGGTGCCTCCCTCCACAGTTACACACCTCAGTCATATCATCGTAGTGCTTAGGCGAAGCCCTACGTCGGTAACTTCATCATCACCATCACCACGCCGTTGTGCTAAAGAAACTCTCCCTCGGCCTCAACTAGATCAAGAGTACGAGGGACGTCTTCGAGCTGAACGTGTGCTGAACGCGGAGGTGCCGTACGTTCAGTGCTTGGATCGGTTGGTTCACGAAGACATTCGACTACATTAACCGCGTTAACTAAACCCTTCCGATTTCGGTCTATGAGGGTACGTGGATACACCCTCCCCTCTCGTTGCTATGCATCACCTAGATAGATCTTGCGTGATCGTAGGATTTTTTTGAAATTACCGCGTTCCCCAGTAGTTAAATGGCCACCCCATCCCCTTAGGTTGAATCACCGTCGATCTCATCCATGTCCCTGTCACTTATCTCTCTGCCTTGCTGTCAAGAATTTGCCATCCTTCATCGCCATCAAGCCCCTTTTGTCATTTCTGAAGGGTGTGTTCTATGCCAGTAGCTTGGGATCCTTAGCTACTAAGTCATACCTCATCGATGACGACAAAGAGAAGGGCACCCTCTTCGGCTCTTGCAAGAGGAAAGAAGCCATCTTCTACATCAAGGTAGGCACCCTGCACCCGTGCTCTTCCAAGGGGAAGGAGCCCATCTGCGACAATAGGGAGCGCACCCAGAGTTCGTGCTCCTCCAATGGGAAGGAGTCCTGACGACCCACAAGTATAGGGGACAAATTGTAGTCCTTTCAATATTTAAGAGTGTCGAATCCAACAAGGAGCAGAAGGAAATGATAAGTGGTTTTTAGTAAAGTATTCTCCGCAAGTACTGAAATTAGCGATAACAAGTAGTTTTATAACAAGGTAATTCGTAACAAGTAACAAGTGACAATTGTAGCTAGAGTGCAGCAAAGTGGCCCAATTATTTTTACAGCGAAGGACAAGGCGGAAGTACTTCTTATAGTGAGCAAAGTGTTATCGAGGACACATGGAATTCTCGTCTAATTACGTTCATCATGTTTAGTTGATTCACATTCGCTACTTTCATAATTTGCCATGTGGGTGGACAAGTGCTAGGGTGTTGTTCTTACTTGAACAAGCAACCCTCTTATGATTAACCCCTCTCGCAAGCATCCACAACTACGAAAGAAGAATTAAGATAAATCTAACAATATCATGAAACATATGGATCCAAATAAACCCCTTACGGAATAACGCATAAAGTATGGTTTAAGCTTCTATCACTCTCGCAACCCATCATCTACTTATTACTCCACAATGCCTTTCATTAGGCCCAAGTATGGTGAAGTGTCATGTAGTCGACGTTCACATGACACCACTAAAAGAAGAAGAACATACATATCATCAAAATATCGAACGAATACCAACTTCACATGATTACTTATAACAAGACTTCTCTCATGTCCTCAAGAAAAAAATTAACTACTCACAAATATTATTCATGTTCAAGATCAGAGGTGTATTGAATATGCTTAAGAATCTGAACATATAATCTTCCACCAAATAAACCAACTACCATCAACTACAAGATGTAATCAACACTACTAGCAGGCCATAGGTACCAATCTGAAGTTTTTGGACAAAGATTGAATACAAGAAATGAACTAGGGTTTGACAGGAGATGGTGCTGATGAAGATATTGTTGAAGATTGGTCCTTCCATGGTGAGAGGATCGTTCATGATGTCGATAGGTTTGATTTCCCCCTCCCGGAGGGAAGTATCCCCAGCGGAATTGCTTCATCGGAGAGCAAAAGTGCTCCTGCCCAGGTTTCGTCTCAAGACGGCGGTGCTTCATCCCGAAAGTCTTCTTTTGATTTTTTTCTAGGGAAAATGGCATCATATAGGAGAAGGAGGGCCACAGAGGCCTGTTGGTGGGCCCACAAGCCTTGGTGGCACACCCCCCTGGGCGTGCCGCCTGAGCTTGTGGCTCACTGGTGGGGCCCATCCTGGTGATCTTCTTCCGGTATTTTTTATTAATTCAAAATAATTCTCTGTATTTTCAGATCATTTGGAGCTCTAGAGAATAGCTATCTCTGTTGTAACTTTTTCAAGTCCAGAATTCCGACTGCCGGCAATCTCCTTCTTCATATAAATCTTGCAAATTAAGAGATAAAAGGCATTAGAATTGCATCATAAAGTGAAATAATAAATCAAAACATAATAAATAACAGTAGAAAAACATAATACAAAATGGACGTATCAAACCCATCTGTGACATGTGAGGAAACCCATGAGTTGTTTTGTTGTGCCTCTTCAAAGGAGGAAAGAACATATGATCGTGCTACTAGCTTTTGCCATGCTATGTTTTAACCATGATGTGTTTCAATTGCTATATTTGGTTGTTTGTAGTATTCCTTGTTTATTTTAGTTATTCATAGTGTGATGTTCTATATGTGCAAGAATGTACTGTGCAGTTCAATTGCATCAATACATGTTTTAACAGCCAAAATTGGTTCGTGTTAAAGCTGGTGTAGTTAACACGCCCCTGTTTATTTCAGTTTTCTCACAATGTGATGTGCAATCATACAATTTGATGCTTAAGCACAAGCTTACTTCTATGCAATTTCAACAATACCACTATGAATGACTATATTTGGTCGCTATTAAGCCTGTTGTAGTGAGCATATGCCTTATTTAACAGGTTTTGGTTGATCGGTTGTTTGTAGTGAATATATGTCCTGTTTCAATTGCTGTATTTAGTTTTTTTGTAGTATGCCTTGTTTAATTCAGTTATTCACAATGTGATGCTCTATATGTGCAAGTATTGACTGTAAAATACAATTTCATCAATACCGGTACCGGTTCAACGACCATATTAGTTTCCTATTAAGCCTGGTGTAGATAATACGCCCCTTGTTTTTTCACATTGTGATGTTCAATTATACAATTTGATGTTTAAGCACAAGCTATATTCTATGCAATTTCAACAATACCAATATGAATGACTATATTTGGTTCATGTTAAGCCTGTTGTAGTGAGCATATGCTTCTTTTAGCGGTTTTCGGTTGTTCGATTGTTTGTAGTTCATGAGTAGCAATAGGATCTGGCATTTCTGTATCCTACTCGGCTACTCCATGTGGAGATAGTGTTTTGTGAATATGGCATGAGCTGTTGGTTTGATGGTCGGCTAGTGTGCCCGAGGGAACATGGTAATTTGCTGGCAGTTGGGGAAAATGTACCAGATGGCTCGCTTGCCTACGGTCTAGTTGGTGTGGTGTGACCGGCCAACGAGTCTTGGCCATCTGTTGGAAAGATTGCATGCCCAGGAGCCTAAATAGAGTTGGTGTTGTGACGCACGCAAAAGAACGAGTCTACTCGGGCAACCACGGCTCAGAGTGACTGAGTAGCAGCACCACGGGGCAACCAACCTCTAGAGCCACCTACCATAGTCATTTTTTTTGCTTATTTTCGTATGTTTCCATTCGTTCATCGACATTTGATCAATTGTACCATTTGTGTATGTATTCTTATTCATGTTAATGTCCTTTCGCAGTGATATATTCACAAAAAATGGTGTAGCTAGTCTCTTCAAATAGTCCACTTAACTTTTATTTTATGTTTCAATAGTTCACTTAACTTTTGAGTTCAATTGATTAGTTGGTCTCTTTAGATAATTCATTTGACTTCCATTTTACGTTTCACATAGTTCGTTTAGCTTCCGGGCTGCAGTTTGGCCTACGCCAATTGGTGCAACGGGTCATCTAGTGGGAGGATAAGATAGGGAAATGAAGCACGGGTTGTGGGAGAAGTAGGGAAGGTAAGGCGCTCGTTGCATAGAAAACCTCGCGCACACTCCACTTCCCCATGCGATTTCTTCACGCGCTCCCCCCCCCCCACACACACCCTTGCCCTGGACCCTCCCTCCCGCTTCCCAATGGGGTTAATCACCACCACTCCCTCCCCCCAAATCCTAGACCCTACAGCTTCCAGCACCACTCGTCGCCCCTTTTGAAAATGGGGAATAATTAGAGATGCATTTGAGATACCCTAACCTTGATCCTTTAGAGCAAGACTGATGCACGACGCGCGGCGCCGCAGCACGACGAGGCGCAACGACAGGCCATGGCAACCACGACATCGCATGCTACACCACGACCACACGTCGATGATGGAGAGGCTTGGCAATGCCAGATCTAGTGCAAGGCTATGGGGATAGAACGGGAGCATAGCTGAATACAAGGGAGATCTAAAAATGAAACCGCCTCGATTAAGTCCAACCTACAAGTGTTTTCAAACCTACAGCCGCCTCCAAAAACTATTACAGGCAGTGCCATATTTTCAACCCCTCAAGAACAAAAATAACCGCCACAGCTAATTTTCATATGCGGTTTTCATCAAACTTAGTCACAACTTCTGTCTTGGCACACTGCTAATGCCCGTTTTTCTACTTGTGGGGTGTTCAAGGCTACGAATCCAAGGAGAGGACTTCTTGCTGTGCCATTGTGCACCCATCCACCGCGCCGACCCTGCTCAACCTAGCTATTACTCACAAAATGTGAAGTTGCATCGCTTAAGCTCCATGCCACGCATCTCGCCCCTATGCACCGAAGAAAAGGCCCCATCGTTGTCGTCACCATTGATCCGACATCCTCCTATGACGGCAGTGCGGGGAAAGTAATAGGTAGGTAAGGCCCCGACAATCAACTGGGCGCCCCCATGCAACTCGTCAAAGCCACACGGGGGCCTAGGTTGGTTAGATACGTAAATTGCGATCCCAGCCGGTTTGTAGTTCCCTATATCTACATGTGCCTCGGTTGAAGTCCTACAATTCTAAACTTTTGAAAGTGAAGATCTAGGACCAAGAGGAATGAAATGAGCATACCAGGAGTTGTCTATTCACATGTCATATGAAGAATACTTATTTTCAGAGAGTGCCTCCAGGTTCTCTAGTAGCTATATCAAACCGGGTTCTCTATGGAGGAACTTCGTTGTGGAGACCAAGGGGTCTTCTTAAGAAGAGTTGCTTTGATGAAAAGAGTGTAGCCATGATGACAAGTCAAGGTGGGGCCCTGTGAAGGCAAGCCTTGTGTATGTTGGCGTGATGACGAGAGAAAGGAAAAGCCCTGGAACAATAGCTGTCCGTAGCACACCCTGCAATGACTTCGACCAGCGGACCAGCCTATCCAATACCCTACGCCATGACCTTAGAAGTTCGTACCCTATGATATCAATGACACCCGTAGACATTTGATCATGTACTATGAAGGATAGTACGATTTTCAGCGTTATTTTATTTTTTTACTGGTCGTTCTGTGTTCAATTGTTTGCCCATTGTGATTTTCCTGTATTAATCATATACTAAGATACTCTTTGGGTTTCTTTTATTAAAATAAAATAAAATTGCAGATTCATTACAAATCTATAACATTTATTGCAAGAAATGGTATATGTACCTAGATTAGTTGACCAGCCAAGAACCTGGCCTACACATCAATACTACATAACACTCTCAGCGACAATTGAAACTAACGCACCTGAACTATATAGTGACGCAAAATCGTTACAATTATAAAACCGAAACTGTGATTTGAATAATATACATGATTTCATATGCCGACACACTTAAGGAAGTGCTTAACGACTACGTCCTTGACCCATGATGCGCGATCCGCCGTGTTTCTCAGGTGACGACGCTTGCACAAGTCATCCTTGCAGCGGCAGACGGCGAGGCCGTCATGGCTTTTCACGACCGGCTTGTCGAGGACGGTGATCTCACACCGCAAGACAAAGGAGTCGTCCCACAGGTACTCCGGCGACCCCTCAAGCTCCTTCTTCGAGATCTCCAGGCCCCAGTACTCGACGCCGTCGTGCTTGTGAGGGAACGTCACCACGTGGCGCTCGCCAGCAAAACGTGCAGGCTCACCGCCGTGGCGAGAGACCAGGCTGAACATGAACTCGACGCGGATGTTCGAGGCGGCCGCCTCGGCCATCTTGAGGAAGAAGGAGATGCTGGCGTTGCAGTCCTTCTAGTACCTGTGCGGGTAGTAGCAGATCTGAAAATCGTGGCCCGCCGCCCTGAACTTGCTGGACTCGATGTGCTCGCCGGCGACGAGCAGCTTGGTCACGGAGTAGCCCTCCACCTTGAGCTCGTGGGCGCCGGCGCTCGTCGTGGCGGTGATCGTCGAGCGCGTGGTCGGCGGCGGAAGCTTCATGCTGACCATGGTTGCTCGCTGATCGGATCGGGGGCGAACGTGGTCGACGAGATATGTTGGTTTGCTCGTTTGTTTTCTCGGCGGTTGGTTTGGAACGTCCAAGGCGTACGTGCCGCACCGTTATATATCCAAGGCGTACGTGCTGCACCGTTATATATACTGCTAGTACTGCCTACGGCGCCACTCTGTCTCCGATTGTTACTTGGAACGAGATGCGTATCCGGGTCTGTTTCTATCTCCGATCTTGTATCCCTTTTGCTAAGGGGACTGATGTGCGCCGGCGCACCGGCCTAAAATTTCGTCCGGTCGCGCGTAGGTCATCCGATTTGATTAATTTAATCCGTCCGATCGTCTAGCATGTCGTTCCTTCTTTTTTGTACGCTGGTTGCCCACCTGCATCGCCCGGAAGTCGCTTGTCCCATGCGCCGTGGATGTTGCATGCTGTCACGTGGGTGGAGCCCATCCAAATGATGATTGTGACTTCTCTCTGCTATGTGCACATAATAGTTTCAATCAAAAATGTACATAGAAGATCTGCGCTTGTTGTTAAACTGTATTTGTATGTAGCATTGCAGCAAAAAGTTCACAACAAAAATCAAAAAACACAAATAAAAAAATCATATGTTTGTAGCATAATTTCTGTACTTTTATGATGAAAAAAAACATACATTGTGCAAAAAAAGCTCACAACAAAACACAAAAAAACTATGGAAGCAAAATTGTTATATGTTTTCTACATATTTGCCATTATAAATTTACAACTAAAAAAGCACTCATGTAGCAGTTCGCTGGGCCATTGCAGCTTTCATGGAAGCGTGAGCCTCCAGGAAGCTTTTTTCTATTGCCGGTTGAAGCCTTTTTCATATACAATTGAAGCTTTTTCTGTCAACGGTTGTAGCTTTTTCTATTGCACAGTGTCCTGGTTGAAATTTTTTCATCAACCGTTGAAGCTTTTTCTGTCAATGGTTGAAGCTTTTTTCGTTGCACAGTATCCTGGTTGAAGCTTTTGCATCTACTGTTGAACCTTTTTCTGTCAATGTTTCCAGCTTTTTTCCTTTTTCAGTGCCTCGTTGAAGCATTTTTCGTCCATGGTTGAAGCATTTCTGTCAATGGTTGCAGCACTGAGTGGCCCCTAGATTCCGCCATCTTCGATTGGAACTTATTAATGATTGGTTGTGGTTGTAGCTTTGCGGGTTGCACAAAACTGGCTGTAGCACTCATGCAGCAAAAAGATAATGCTGATTCCAGCGAAAGATTACCACCGGTTCCAGTAAAAGATCTTTGTGGTTGTTGCGTCGGTGGGGGAGTAATTTTAGATGTGTGGGGACTGAAGAGGTAAGGTGAGCGGCAGAAGCGATAAGGCCAGAGGAAAAGTAAGGAGAAAAAAAAACGTAGGAAGAGATCAGAAAATCCCTTGAGGCCCACAGAACGCATGTGCCTGTTCCCACGTGATAGAGCGAGCGAGCGAGGGGCGACCGGCCGAGCGCTCGGCCGGTCGTCCGGTGGGAAACGTTTCCCTTTTGCTAAGGTCTTCACGAGCAAGATTATTGAATTTTTTGCGAGAAAGGGCAACTAACCCTTCTCTTAAAATTAACTTGAGTTTTTCTTTTTTGCGGTTGAAAATTAACCCCTTTTTTTGCGTATGGGTGAAAATTAACTTGAGATTTAACACCCATCTAATGCTTCCTTAAACCCTACAATTCATCAAAAAATTGAGGGGTTACTTCTAAAAACTAGATCAAATTTGAGCAGCCCACCCACTTCACCAAAAGTATTTTCTCCTCGCTCTCACCCAAAATAATCGTGCAACCGCCGGCAATGCTGCCTGATTCAGCCCCATGTATGTATAAATCTTCGGTGGCTCCCTGCGCATCTAATCCACCCATCACCACACATTTCCATCGGATGAGAGGGATTCTAGCCATCGCCATCACCCAGCGCCATCGCGGGCCACCCAAGCTCCCCGGCCATTGTCCGCAAGCGCTCGACAATACCGACAATGCTCTCTGGCATGCGCCTATCGAAAATCACAACGGAGGTCACCACAGGCACCGATTGGAGCCCCTCCTAATTGCCGTCATAGTAGGAGGAGTTTTCAGAGGAGGAGATGCCCCAATGTTGATGAGGAGGCGGATGATGGTGCCGATGCCTCCATCCGTGGGGGGAGGAGGAGCAGGAGCACTGTAGTACCGCCACAACCATCACCCACATCACTAACCCGCAAGCGGTGGTGGCGCATCACACCGTCGAGGAGTGGGTGGCGGACTAGTGCGAGGAGTGGGTGGCGGACAAGTTCCATTTTGAGTGTGAATTGACTTGTTTGTGCACATTACCAATTTTTGTGGGGTTGATTGTTTTTTATGGAAGGATTAGCTCGGCACGTTTTTAGGTCATCAAATTTAGGAGATAAAGTTGAGGGAGAATTTTATAAGGAGTTAAAGAATAGGGGAATGGCTAGAGATGCCTTGAACTGGCCAGTCTAACTTTTTTAAATATAAAAGTAACCATGGTGGTGTATATTTATTCGCAATAATAACGACATCATCCATAAGAACAACAAGTAAAAAGGCTGGAGGGTCACTTGGCAAATCCTATATGATGCATATTGTGCCAAGTTGTTGGTGTTTCGCACATACTGAGTAACCGAGCGACCGAATATGGCCGACTCATTTAGCTGTTTAACATGTATAGGGATTCCGGTTTTGAGAAGGTTCGGAATCTTGGCCTGGCTGTTTTTTTTTCTGCATAGGTTTATTTCAGTTTTCCTTTTCTCTCCTTCAAAAAACAATTCAAAAATCAGAATTTTAAAAAGATGATTCAAATTTTGAAGAATTATTTGTGATTTAAAAAAGTATTTTAAATAAATGTTTGCAGATTTGAATATATTTTCGTGCTTTCAAAAAGTGCTCAATTTCTTATGATTTATTTTGACTTGACAATAAAATTCACAATTAAAAAAATAAGTTGAAACTTTGTGCACAAATGTTTGTGTTTTCAAAATGCTGGAATATTTAAAATGTTTGTGTTTTTATAAAAAATAAAATTTTTAAAAAAGTTCACTTTCTCAAAATATATTCCTAGATATATGTTATAAATTGTTTTCCATGTGTTTCTTAAACTGAATTAAGAATGCTACAGTATGCAAGCGGCTACAGTATCGGTTCGCTACAATAACACGCAGCTGGGGATTACTTGTTACATTTTTTTCTCCAGTATGCCAAGCTAACGTATCATTGCATTGATAGGTAGACATAATACAAGGGTTGAGGACCCTTAGCTCGTACACTACGAGGCATGCAGGGGGTCCTCATGAGTAGAATAAGTGGGTTGCTCAGCCCAGTTATAAGTGGCTTTACAACGCGTTGATTACAGCTTGGAGTCCTTTAGCTCCTTGTGGGTTCGACACTTCATATTTATCACTTCCACCTTTAGAAATTGCTACGATGATTTCTTGCACATGGGGATTATCAGGGCCCCACAACCCATAAGGGCGCGCCTGACCTCCTAGCGCGTCCTAGTCTCTTGTGGGCCCCACAAGCCTCCCTGCAGGTGCTTCCTTGATTCCCAAGTTGTCTTCTGTTCCAAAAAAATCACCAAAAAGTTTTGCTGCATTTGGACTCCGTTTGATACCGATATTTCTACGAAGTAAAAAACAAGCAAAAAAACACCAACTGGCGCTGGGCACGATGTCAATAGGTTAGTCCCAAAAAATGATATAAAGTTGCTATAATATGATTGTAACACATCCAAGAATGATAATATAACAACATGGAAAAATTAAAGATATGTTGGAGACGTATCAACCGCCTCGAGCCTTCCTCCTGAGGCCTCCGCTACGACCAACCTTTAACATGGGTCTCCTGCCCGCCTCGACGCGGATGCCCGCCGCGACGCCGGCGGAAAGCGGCAGTGCATGCCCAGCGGTGAACAACGATAGGATAAGCGTCGAGACGCGTGGTTGTGTGTCAGTCCAATAAAAGATAAGGGTCGCGAGCAACATAATTTCTAACAAATGCAATTGTTTTTACGCAAAAGAGAAATGTTTTCCAGAGTGCCACTTAAACAGGACTGCGAGTTGATTTCAAATCAAAGAAACAGATGGGCTATTTCGCAAAAGTAGTATGACCAGAAGCAATAATCGCTATATTATTAGGGATATATTAAGATTTGTTTGTGCTTACTTTCCACGTATATGATTTCAGGAATATATATTTGTCTAGGGATCACCGAAAGAGTAGGGCATCTCCAACACCGACCCTTAAACCTTCCGCAACCGTCCGGACCATGCTATCTGGACCGCGAAAGCCATCTAACGTGGTCCTGTATCGGTTCGCGCGGCGGTCCGGATGCGATTTCATCCGCAAACCGAAAACAAAGCGAGGGGCTTTTCGGGTGTCCCGACCGATCCAAAGCCCTCTTCTGACCGTCCTGATCCACCAACACCCCTCCTCCCTCGCCCGCACGTGTTCCCGCTCGGCGCTAGCTGCCTGGAATCATGCCACTATAGAGCGCGCCGCTCAACATTGAAGGCGTCTTAGTGCGACGCATCCTCTCGCTGCCTCCGCCATTGAAGATGTGCGCCAGCCGAGGGCGCCGCCCACGACACATCTTTGGTGTCTGTCCCTTTTCAGTGTTGGAGACGCGTGACTGGACAGGATGGGATGGATATCTACCACGCCCGTTCAATGCCCCATCCATTTATATGCCACCATTAAGCAAGCTCACCGGTCGAGAAACCCACTCCGGCGTCACACATTGACAGAACCGAACGTCTCACCTCACTAGAATCCGCTATTTAAAGGTAGCCACACCCGGCTAACTCCACACCACAACACAAGCCTCTCCCCATACTCCTCCCTTGCACTACATCTGCTATGACTGCAGATGGCAAAACTATGTGGGAGAGCCTTTCCACGAAGATGAAGCACGTCGTGGTGCTACTTCTTGAGCTTGCGTTGGTTTTACCCTTGAAGAGGAAAGAATGATGCAGCAAAGTAGAGATAAGTATTTCCGTCAGTTTGAGAACCAAGGTATCAATTCAGTAGGAGACAACGCACAAATCACTGAATACTTGCACAAACAATCAAACAAACTTGCACCCAACGCGATAAAGGGGTTGTCAATATGTCGTGGATTTAACATGGCAGATGCCCTAGCAAATGGACTTAAATGGGACAAAGGACACAGAGAGTTTACCCAGGTTCGTCCTTGCAACTAGGCCAGCTTAAAGGGGTTGAACGGGAGAAAGGACACAGAGAGTTTACCCAGGTTCGGCCCCTCTCAATGAGGTAAAATCATATTCCTACTTTTGGTTGCATTGCTTGGGTTTTGATTACCAGGGAGCGAATATGCTTAACCTAGTGCATGATTGATTGTTTCTTGAGTTAACCCGCCGCCGGGTCACCCCTTTATATACAGGTTGACGCCCGGCAGCTTACACTACAAAAAAAAAGACACATCTGTGGCATTTTGGGCTGAACAAATTTTTTATGTCATGCTTATGACACTTCTATGACGATAATTGTGACAAAACCCAGTATCATCGTAGATGTGGTGGGCTCCTACTTCTATGACAAAAAATCATGACAGAAAATGGGCTTTTCCTCCTGGGTGGGCCGGAGACACAGCTGCATGACATTCTTTGGGCCGTCCATGATGGAAAAAAACCATGGTAGAAGCAAGGAAGAGGAAAATATCGGGAGTTCCCAGTTACGGTGGGTGGTCGGGGGCCGAGCGATGCACGTTTCTCTCGTACACGTACGCGCATGTGTGTGAGGCGTTGGGCTCTAACTGAACCAGAGGGAGGCGTTGGGCTCTAACTGAACCCAAGCGATTGCACTAGCTAAGTTACTAAAGCCGAGCGATCGATCCCTTGCTGTTAACTAAACCCGAGTGATTCCTTCGCTACTGTTGCTAATTGAAGCCGATCGAGCCCTGCTGCCTCCTTCCCTTGATGAACAGTGAGCGTTG
>NC_041393.1:595848371-595924810 GCF_002162155.2 Triticum dicoccoides
AACAGGACCCCGTGGTGTTGCCTCTGGATGGACATGACCCCGATCGAGCCGGTTGGGGGTGGATGAACAAGACCCCGTGGAGGGATGAATGAACAGGACGAACCCATGGAGGGCTGGGTTGAACAGTAGCCGGTGGAGGGCTGGATGAGCAGTAGCCTGTGGAGGGGTGGTTGAACAGGACCCAGTGGAGAGGGCTGGTTGAACAGTAGCCGGTGGAGGAGCGGTGGAGGCTAGATGAACATGAGTCCGTGGATGAACAGTCGCAGGTGGAGGCTACAGGAGGTCGATTGTGGATGAACAGTAGCCCATGGAGGCTGGAGGAGGTCGACGGTGGAGATGAATAGTATTTTGTGGAGTCCCATTTTGCGGTATGCCACACCCCTCCCAATGAACAGGACCGCCGTTTCAACCGTAGCGCTCCCACACAAGTCCGTTTCCTTCGTTTTGTAGTACGCCACACCCCTCCTGATCAACATGGCCCCGTTTCGATCGTAGGAGGTCCAAGAGAAGTCCGTTTCCTCCGTTTTGTGGCACACCAGACCCCTCCTGATGAACAACATCCCGTTTCGACCGTGGCCGGTCGAACACAAGGCCGTTTCCTCCGTTCTGCGGTACGCCAGGACCCATTTCGATTGGTTGTTCCGTCCAAGCCGGTTGGCTCCCAATGAACATGACGTATTCTATTGCCTCCCGCTGAACACAACGCATTCCGTTGCCTCCCAATGAACACGACAATGACGCAGTTTCTCCGTTCCGACCCAGAAATGTACACGAGCCCTAGCCGTATGTATGCATGAGTAGGCATTCGGGACCCGGCCCATATGTACGTATGTGGCAGTATTTACTTTCTTGCACGCTGGCCACTGTACGTACATGTACATGATATTAACGGGACTGCGTGACATGCTACGTGCGCGCCTCTACTACGACACGTGCCCTTCCTTACATGGCCACGGTTCATCGCTGCAGCCTGCAGATAGACCGATCGACCAGTATGTACGTACACATTCGCGACCAGAATGACAACGCTACGTACGCTTTGACCAGGTGTGTCTCGACTGTCAGGCACTTCCTTGCGTGCGAAGATGTAGCTGGTGGGTCCCAACAGTAAGGAAGGAAACGTTTTTTTGCGAAATACGGTGGCCCGTCCGGTGGGTCCCTGCTGTCAGGCGGAGGAATCATTATTTTCCGTGTAATAAGGAGGCACTTCCTTGCTGCGTCCGTGGACCCAGCTGTCAACCTCTCCATGTACAGTACTCTTCCAAATGGAAGTCGTTCATTGACCACATTGACCAGGCCACGTTGAGAGCCCCAAGGCGGTGGACGACGGCGAGGCCTAGGAAGGGGACGACGTAGAGCCGGGGAAGACGCGGCAGTGGATGCCCACGCGGAGAGGAGTACGAGAGTTCACTAGTTTCGTTGCGGTGTGAGGCTGCCGTCGTCGCAGATCCTGGCCAGCGGTGGGAATAGTAGGGGGCGGTGAGGCCTTCGCGGCAGCACAACCAGTGACGGGAGGCAGGAGCATGCAGCACGACCGGCACTGCTTTGGGCGGTTGGAGCAAGAAGACTAGAGGTTGAACAAGCACTACGGCCGTTGGATGTACATCGTACAGTCACTGGAGCTAGAATCATTCATATTGACTAAGTTGACAAAGCCCTCCGTCCCCGTCAACTTAGTAGGCCCACAAGTCAGCCTCCCACTATGGTGGGTCCTAGCTAGCAGGGGGAGTATTCATTTTTTGTGTGTAACAAGGAGGCACTTCCTTGCGTGCGAAGATATAGCTGGTGGGTCTGAGCTGACAGCTGGGGGACGTTTTTTTTCGTGAAATATAGATGCCCTTCCGATGGGTCCCGACTTTAGGTGGAGGAATCATTATTTTACATGTAATAAGGAGGCATTTCCTTGTGTGGGCCCCTACCGTCAGCCTCTTCCGATAGCTGTTGTTTGTTGAACATCTTGACCTCGCCACGTCGAGAGCAGAAACGTGGTGGACAAGGGTGAGGCCACTGCTACATCTTGAGCTTGCGTTGGTTTTCCTTGAAGAGGAAAGGGTGATGCAGCAATAGTAGCGTAAGTATTTCCCTCAGTTTTTGAGAACCAAGGTATCAATCCAGTAGGAGGCTCCTCAAAAGTCCCACGCACCTAAACAAACAAACAAAGAACTCGCAACCAACACAATAAAGGGGTTGTCAATCCCTTCACGGCCACCTGCGAAAGTGAGATCTAATAGAGATAGTATGATAAGATAAATATATTTTTGGTATTTTATAATATAGATGTAAAAAGTAAAGATGCAAATAAAAGTAGATTGGAAGCAAATATGATAAGAGATAGACCCGGGGGCCATAGATTTCACTAGTGGCTTCTCTCAAGATAGCATAAGTATTACGGTGGGTGAACAAATTACTGTCGAGCAATTGATAGAAAAGCGAATAATTATGAGATTATCTAGGCATGATAATGTATATAGGCATCACGTCAGCAACATGTAGACCGACTCTTGCCTGCTTCTACTACTATTACTCCACACATCGACCGACTCCTGCCTGCATCTAGAGTATTAAGTTCATAAGAACAGAGTAACGCCTTAAGCAAGATGACATGATGTAGAGGGATAAACTCATGCAATATGATATAAACCCCATCTTTTTATCCTTGATGGCAACAATACAATACGTGCCTTGCAACCCCTGCTGTCACTAGGTAAGGACACCGCAAGATTGAACCCAAAGATAAGCACTTCTCCCATGGCAAGAAAGATCAATCTAGTAGGCCAAATCAAACTAATAATTCGAAGAGACTTGCAAAGATAACTCAATCATACATAAGAGAATTCAGAGGAGATTCAAATATTTCTCATAGATAAACTTGATCATAAACCCACAATTCATCGCATCTCGACAAACACACCGCAAAAAGAGTTTACATCGAATAGATCTCCACAAGAGAGGGGGAGAACATTGTATTGAGATCCAAAAAGAGAGAAGAAGCCATCTAGCTAATAACTATGGACCCGAAGGTCTGTGGTAAACAACTCACAACTCATCGGAAGGGCTATGGTGTTGATGTAGAAACCCTCCATGGTCGATTCCCCCTCCGGCGAAGCACCGGCGAAGGCTCCAAGATGGGATCTCGCAGATACAGAAGTTTACGGCGGTGGAAATTGTGTTTCGGGTGCTCCCTGGATGTTTTCGGGGTACGTAGGCTTATATAGGAGGAAGAAGTACGTCGGTGGCCGCCCGAGGGGCCCACGAGACAGGGGGCGCGCCCTATGGGGGGGGGGCGCCCTCCTATCTCGTGGAGGCCTCGGCTGCTTCTTGACTTGCACTCCAAGTCCTCTGGATCACGTTCGTTCCGAAAATCACGCTCCCGAAGGTTTCATTCCATTTGGACTCCTTTGATATTCCTTTTCTTCGAAATACTGAAATAGGCAAAAAAACAGCAATACGGGCTGGGCCTCCGGTTAGTAGGTTAGTCCCAAAAATGACATAAATGTGTAAAATAAAGCCCATAAACATCCAAAAGGGGTAATATAATAGCATGGAACAATAAAAAATTATAGATACGTTGGACGTATCAAGCATCCCCAAGCTTAATTCCTGCTCGTCCTCGAGTAGGTAAATGATAAAAAAGAATTTTTTGATGTGGAATGCTACCTAGCATAATTCTCAATGTAATTTTCTTTATTGTGGCATGAATGTTCAGATCCAAATGATACAAAATAAAAGTTCATATTAACATCAAAATAATGATACTTCAAGCATACTAATCAAAGTAATCATGTCTTCTCAAAATAACATGGCCAAACAAAGTTATCCCTACAAAATCATATAGTCTGACTGTTGCTCTATCTTCATCACACAAAGTATTTAATCATGCACAACCCCGATGACAAGCCAAGCAATTGTTTCATACTTTAATAATCTCAAACTCTCTCAACTTTCACGCAATACATGAGCGTGAGCCATGGACATAACACTATATGTGGAATATAATGGTGGTTGTGGAGAAGACAAAAAGGAGAAGATAGTCTCACATCAACTAGGTGTATCAACGGGCTATGGAGATGCCCATTAATAGATATCAATGTGAGTGAGTAGGGATTTCCATGCAACGGATGCACTAGAGCTATAAATATATGAAAGCTCAACAAAAGAAACTAAGTGGGTGTGCATCCAACTTGCTTGCTCACGAAGACCTAGGGCATTTTTGAGGAAGCCCATCATTGGAATATACAACCCAGGTTCTATAATGAAAAATTCCCACTAGTATATGAAAGTGACAACATATGAGACTCTCTATCATGAAGATCATGGTGCTACTTTGAAGCACAAGTGTGGAAAAAGAGATAGTAGCATTGTCCCTTCTCTCTTTTTCTCTCATTTTATTTTTTTCTTTCTTTCTTTCTTTTTCTCTTTTTTTTCTTTGGCCTCCCTTTTTTTTCTTTTTGGCCTTTTTTTTTCTCTTTTTTTTTTCTCTTTGTAAAGTCCGAAGTCTCATCCTAACTTGTGGGGGAATCATAGCCTTCATCATCCTTTCCTCACTAGGACAATGCTCTAATAATGAAGATCATCACACTTTTATGGATTTACAACTCAAGAATTACAACTCAAAGCTAGAACAAGATATGACTCTATATGAATGCCTCCGGCGGTGTACCAGGATATGCAATGAATCAAGAGCGACATGTATGAGAATTATGAAGGTGGCCTTGCCACAAATACAATGTCAACTACATGATCATGCAAAGAGCAATATGACAAAAGTAATGCGTGTCATATGAACGGAACGGTGGAAAGTTGCATGGCAATATATCTCGGAATGGCTATGGAAATGCCATAATAGGTAGGTATCGTGGCTGTTTTGAGGAAGGTATATGGTGGGTGTATGCTACCGGCGAAAGTTGCGCGACACAAGAGAGACTAGCAATGGTGGAAGGGTGAGGTGCGTATAATCCATGGACTCAACATTAGTCAAAAGTACTCATGTACTTGTTGCAAAAATCTAAAAGTCATCAAAAACCAAAGCACTACGCGCATGCTCCTATGGGGATAGATTGGTAGGAAAAGACCATCGCTCGTCCCCGACTACCACCCATAAGGAAGACAATCAATAAATAAAATTATGCTCCAACTTCATCACAAAGCGGTTCACCATACGTGCATGCTACGGGAATCACAACCCTCAACACAAGTATTTTTCATAATCACCTCAACTAGCATGACTCTAATATCACTACCTCCATATCTCAAAACAATTATCAAGCATCATATTGATCATAGCATCCAATTCTTTTTCTATGATAGTTTTTATTATACCCAACTTGGATGCTCATCATTCTAGGACCAACTTTGTAACCATAGCAAATACCATGCTGTTCTAAAAGACTCTTAAAAAGATATAAGTGAAGCATGAGAGACTAGCAATTTCTTCAAAATTAAGACACCACCGTGCTCTAAAAAAATAAGTGAAGCACTAGAGCAAAAACTATCAATCTCAAAAGATATAAGTGAAGCACATAGAGTATTCTAGCAAATTCTAATCAAATAGGCTTCTCCCAAAAAGGTGTGTACAACAAGGATGATTGTGGTAAACTAAAAATCAAAGACTAATATAATACATGACGCTCCAAGCAAAACACATTTCATGTGGCGAATAAAAATATAGCTCCAACTAAAGTTACCAATGAACGAAGACGAAAGAGGGGGTGCCTTCCCGGGGCATCCCCAAGCTTAGGCTTTTGGCTATCCTTGAATATCTTGGGGTGCCATGGGCATCCCCAAGCTTAGGCTCTTGCCGCTCCTTATTCCATAGTCCATAAAAGCTTTACCCAAAACTTGAAAACTTCACAACACAAAACTCAACAGGAAATCTTATAAGCTCCGTTAGTGAAAGAAAACAAAACCACCACATAAGGTACTGTAATGAACTCATTCTTTATTTATTTTGGTGTTAAACCTACTGTATTCCAATTTCTCTATGGTTTATAAACTATTTTACTAGCCATAGATGCATCAAAATAAGCGAACAACACATGAAAAACAGAATTTGTCAAAAACATAACAGTCTGTAGAAATCTGTAACTAACGCAAACTTCTGGAACTCTAAAACTCCTACCAAAATAGGAAGTCCTGGAAAATTTGTCTATTGATCAGCAGCAAAAAGGGTCAACGCAAAAGAACATTTATGTGATTTAACAAAACTAAATTCGTGCGTGCAAAGTTTCTGTTTTTCAGCAGAATCAAATCAACTATCATCATAGGTTATCCTATAGGTTCTACTTGGCACAAACACTAATTAAAAGATAAAAACACATCTAAACAGAGAGTAGATGCAAGATTTATTGCTAAACAGGAGCAAAAACAAAAACACAAAGAAAATTGGGTTGCCTCCCAACTAGCGCTATCGTTTAACGCCCTAGCTAGGCATAAAAGCGAAGATAGATCTAAGTAGTGCCATCTTTGGCACTTGGAAAGGAAAAAGAGGATCTCCTTTCAATGGCCTTCATTATTCTATTTAGGGTAAGCACATTGCCATTAATGGATGAAGTAAGATTAAGCACATTACGGAAATTTGCGTCTAGGCTAGACTTCATCTCTTTGAAATTTCATTTTGATAAAAGCACAAGAGAGTAGTTGATTCAACCTTATCATTCATAGAGTGCCAAAATATGGTTTTCAGTTTTTCATAAGTATCTATAGCATCCCCTTCAAGAAAACCTTCTTCAAAAAAAACTTGTTTGAAATAAGCAGGCAAGTTAACATAGAAACTTTTTAAGTAAACTTCAATTTGATATTGTGGCACCTAGCTAGCCCGAATCCTTAATAACATATCCCAAGCATCTTTAAAAGACTCATCAAGTAAATAACAAAAAATTCCAGAGTCATCCTCATCAAAATTATTTAAGCTCTCATTGGTGACCCCTGAGGGTCTTTCTATAACATCATTATTCATGAGCTTAGAGAGGATAGAGGGGTTATCCAATGTACTAGAACCTAGGAAAGGGCCCTTAGTTCTTTTTGATTCGGCCATGGCAACGGGAAGGCAAACGGAAAAGAGAGGAAAAGATTGGGAAAGAGAGGGCAAATAAAATGGCGAGGATGAAGTGGGGGAGAGGAAAATGAGAGGCAAATGGCAAATAATGTAAATGCGAGGGAGATGAGTTTGTGATGGGTACTTGGTATGTCTTGACTTGAGCGAAGACCTCCCCGGCAACGGCGCCAGAAATTCTTCTTGCTACATCTTGAGCTTGCGTTGGTTTTCCTTGAAGAGGAAAGGGTGATGCAGCAATAGTAGCGTAAGTATTTCCCTCATTTTTTGAGGACCAATGTATCAATCCTGTAGGAGGCTCCTCAAAAGTCCCACGCACCTACACAAACAAACAAAGAACTCGCAACCAACGCAATAAAGGGGTTGTCAATCCCTTCACGGCCACTTGCGAAAGTGAGATCTAATAGAGATAGTATGATAAGATAAATATATTTTTGGTATTTTATAATATATATGCAAAAAAGTAAAGATGCAACTAAAAGTAGATTAAAAGCAAATATGATAAGATATAGACCCCGGGGCCATAGGTTTCACTAGTGGCTTCTCTCAAGATAGCATAAGTATTACGATGGGTGAACAAATTACTGTCGTGCAATTGATAGAAAAGCGAATAATTATGATATTATCTAGGCATGATCATGTATATAGGCATCACGTCCGCAACAAGTAGACCGACTCCTGCCTACATCTACTACTATTACTTCACACATCGACCGACTCCTGCCTGCATCTAGAGTATTAAGTTCATAAGAACAGAGTAATGCCTTAAGCAGGATGACATGATGTAGAGGGATAAACTCATGTAATATGATATACACCCCATCTTTTTAGCCTCGATGGCAACAATACAATACGTGCCTTGCAACCTCTTTCTGTCATTGGGTAAGGACAGTGCAAGATTGAACCCAAAGATAAGCACTTCTCCCATGGCAAGAAAGATCAATCTAGTAGGCCAAACCAAACTGATAATTCGAAGAGACTTGCAAAGATAACTCAATCATACATAAAAGAATTCAGAGGAGATTCAAATACTTTTCATAGATAAACTTGATCATAAACCCACAATTCATCGGGTCTCGACAAACACACCGCAAAAAGAGTTTACATTGAATAGATCTCCACAAGAGAGGGGGAGAACATTGTATTGAGATCCAAAAAGAGAGAAGAAGCCATCTAGCTAATAACTATGGACCCGAAGGTCTGTTGTAAAAATCATTCACAACTCATCGGAAGGGCTATGGTGTTGATGTAGAAGCCCTCCGTGGTCGATTCCCCCTCCGGCGGAGCGCCGACGAAGACTCCAAGATGGGATCTCACGGATATAGAAGGTTATGGCGGTGGAAATTGTGTTTTGGGTGCTCCCTGGATGTTTTCGGGTTATGTAGGCTTATATAGGAGGAAGAAGTACGTCGGTGGCCGCCCGAGGGGCCCACGAGACAAGGGGCGCGCCCTATGGGGGGGAGGGGCGCCCTCCTATCTCGTGGAGGCCTCGGCTTCTTCTTGACTTGCACTCCAAGTCCTCTGGATCACGTTCATTCCAAAAATCACGCTCCCGAAGGTTTCATTCCGTTTGGACTCCGTTTGATATTCCTTTTCTTCGAAATACTGAAATAGGCAAAAAAACCAGCAATACGGGCTGGGCCTCCGGTTAGTAGGTTAGTCCCAAAAATGATATAAATGTGTAAAATAAAGCTCATAAACATCCTAAAGGGGTAATATAATAGCATGGAATAATCAAAAATTATAGATACGTTGGAGACGTATCAGCCACCAAGAAGGGAATGACCCGGAGCCGGCGAAGCCATCGCAGCGGATGCCCATGCTGAGGGGAGTACGAGCGCTGAATGGTCGGCTGCGGGGTGAGGCTGACGTCTATGGAAAATAACAGGATGTGTGGGTGGGTAGAGGGATGGCCTGGCGGCAGCATAGCCAGCCACGAGAGGAGGGAGCAGGCAGTCCCGCCGGCGCTGGTTTGATCGGCTAGAGCAGGAAGATCAGAGATTGAAGAATCACGGCGGCCGTTGGATGGACATCCAATAGTCACTGCTCTATGTTGACTAAGTTAACAAAGCCTTGCATACGCGTCAATTTTTTTTAGGACAACGTCATCGTCAACCTAGTAGGCCCAGAAGTCAGCCTCCAAATCTGTGGAAAACATCATACAGCCCATTAGCCATTATTTTCAATAATTTACAGCCCATTTGCTAATTCTTAAGGATATTTGAAGCCCATATTCTTTTTATTAGCATTACAGACCATATTTTTTGGGCACTGCTAAAAAATTCAACGAAATTTTGCATATTTCGGTGGGGTCCGAACTCTTTTAATCACGAAATTTTGAGTCACGTTAAAAATAATTTTTAAAAAATTATATAAAATAAAATTCAAAAAAATTCTCTTAAAAAAGAAATTTAAAATCTTAACTAGTAAGATGCCCGTTCGTTGCACGGAACATGAAGATGCATTTGTATGAGTAGTTTATCTTGTGGGAGAAAAGTTGACATTTTAATGTAATTGCCAGTTGGCTTTGGTTCTTATAAGAGTACAGAGTAGAGAAATCCAGAAAAAATGATATTTTAATGTAATTGCCGGTTAACTTTGGTTTAAAAATTTACAGCCCATTTACTACAACTTATAGCCCATTTTCTGGGGAAGCCCATTTCTTACTACTTACGTCCCTCCTCGTCTTGAAAGATTTGTAGCCCAGCAGGGCTGAGAAAGCAAGTAGGCCTCGGTTTTGGTATTGTCCAAAAAAAAGAACTGGTCTATCCATTTTCAGAAATGAAAAATATATCAAGTGGGCTCGTCATGTGCTTAAATAAAAGCGTAAGCGTGGCATAGACGGGCCCGCTCAGCGCGCAGTTGAGCTCCGTCTCTGAAACTAAAAAACAACTGGGCGAGCTGCTGGGTCGCTAGTGTTATCCGCTTGTTGTGTAATTCTCTCGTTTATTGACTATAGTGACAATGGCGTGGGACCTAGTTGTCAAACAATTAGGAGGAAGTATTTTTTTGGCTTGTAATAACGAGGCACCTGCTTGCGTAATGCAACACTAGTGGGTCCTTACTGTCAGCCTCTCCACGTACAGTCATCTCCTGATTCCTCTAGGTTGTTGACCATCTTGACAACAACAGACGGCGACGGGCACATCAAGCGAACCAGGGCAGAGAATGACGGCGAGGCCTCGAACGGGAACGGACAACAGTCATGGAAGATGCAGCGGTGTAGTGGCAGGTGGAGGGGAGTACGAGGGCAACAACATGCAACTCAAGCTTACAAATGGTACAAAAATCCCAAGGATTAATTGTTCATCAAATTTTTAGACAAAACCCAGATTGAACATGGAAATAACATCTAACCCAACCACTCCTTTTCGCAGTCACAAACAAATGGATTAGTCTGATCCATAAAATCAACATCCTATGCAAAACAAATTATTTCAGGATGACTACAACCTGTTGTAAATAGAAGCCGAGCACGTTTAGAAGCCCGTTTGTCCACCTGAAACTTTTTTTTCTATTCAACGTGTCCGTCCGTGAGAAATCTCTTGCGTTAAAACTTAAGCCTCATGGACAATAGTAACCTCGCATTCAATAGGAAGAATGTGGCAGAGCTTCTGTTTGCCTAGATGCATATCCTTCCATCGTTATTGTCCTCAAATGAATGTCATGAGAACTGAGAAAATCCTGGTGCTTATTACGCCACCGATTGGTTATATGTTTTTCTCCATGTGGTTATGCCTAAGTAGACATGAAGATTGAAAATAGTTAAGGCCTAAAAAAAGAGTATGTCGAAAGAACGATTGCTGAACGGTTAATTCTTGTATAATATATACAGGCTTTCAATGTGCATGAAATCATCACCTCTATATATAAATTCTCCAGAGGTCGAAAGCATCGCAGCAAACCAATAATTATGTTCAGGTCAAAACTAAATATTCCGATATGTAATATCTTGACGTAATCCAGCAGCATTGACATGCTATCAATGGAAAAACTCTTCATTGAGCATATAACATAATATTAGTACCCAAAGTGTACTCCAAGATGATATAAAACTTATGCACACAAATGAAAAATATAGCTTATGATTACAAATGTGTAGATGATAATATATGGTACCTGAAAAAGTGAGGAGCCAAACACCAACTCCTTGTGATCATTAAACGGGCCACGAATTACACCCAAGGTCTCCAGTTTGGGCGTAGAGACGACAATTATTTGTGAAGTTTTATAACAATCATCAAGGAGCATCCTTTGAAGTGAAGGGGCATCTTCGATGATGATGTGCTGTCCTTCAAAACAAATTCCTATGCTTTTAAGGTGAGGTGCTTTATTTGGAGACAACTGATAGGGATTTCTATTCCCAAAACAATCAGCAATCATTCCAGGGCAGGGCAACTAGAGTGGATGATGCTGTGCAGTGAGGCCTCCGATAGATAAACCACCACAAGTGAAAGTTTTTTTAGCAGTGGGAGTCGAAGCATTTGTACCAGATCGTCTGGTAGATGGCACCAGGCAAAGGTGGTGGTGTGGAGAGAGGAGGAAAATCACGAGATGGACAAAGGTGGTGTGGGCATGAATTCTTGGTGTGTTCGTGGTATGAAACTTTCGTGGTAATGGTAGAACTCAAACTGCTGGAGTTTTCCCAATTCAGGGGATGTCGGCCAAGCGTCCAACGTGCCAGGTATGGACAACAGGTAGCGTGTCAGGATGCAGAGGCATTGAACAGGGCCCTGCTGGTGAGAGGAGACGATGGCTCTGAGGAGATCAAATTCAGGAAGGACAGATATCTGATGGCAGTCGAGATTGAGGGGCGCCATCGAGTTGAGAGGACTTGTGTGCGGCAGAAATCCTTGGTGGGGAGAAGCGTGACGATCTCCTCAAGGATGATGTCCGGGAGATCGATGATGCGGTCCACCGGAGATTCTACCGGTTCCTCATATCCAGGTGGGGTGGGCTCGCCGCTTCTCCCCGCGCTGCCGTCCACGCTGGTGGGAGTCTCATCTTCTTGGCGTTGGGGCCAGCCGACTCCATTTTCCTTGTGGGCGTCGCATCGAGCTTACAGGTTTGAGCAGAGTAGCCAGAGACGAGCCTAGTGGCAGTGTGAGTGGGGAAGAAGGAGGGCTAGGGATTTCTGTAGGAGTGGAAGAAGAGGAGCAGGCGTTTTCTGTACGAGTGAGGAAGAAGGTGAGGAGGGGTTTTCTGGACGAGTGAGGAAGATGGGGAGCAGGGGAATTGGGGGGAGACGGAAGTGGGAGAGCGAGCTGCAGTATAAGTGGAAGCAAGGAGGAAGGAGGGTTTTTCTGGGATCGCCCTCTCTTCAAGAAATATGGGCTTCTCCTCGCAAAAAACAAAGACAAATGGGCTTTAAGATGGATAGGCTTTTGTATCGGCCCAGTCTGCTGCCCGTGTTTCGTACTGGAGGGCCTTGTGCTCGAGGCAGCCCGAGACGCTCTCCAGCTTATTGCCCATTCGAAAGAAAAAAAGAGATGCCTCTAGCTTATGGCTACTCATCAGTAACCTTTTTCAACTTGGCATCCACCAAATTAGAAGATGTGGTACTGGATGCAGACACTCACATTAAACTAAGCTTCAGAAGATACAGTATGCATACTAACTTTCAGAAGAACAAAAGTTTAGCATGTTTATGCATCTCAATGATTCACCATACTATAACCAATACAAAGCCATGAGAAGGTGTGGAAATAAAGAAAATCGTCGATGCTTCTCTGAGCAAAGGGCCTCCCTACGCACGCATTAATTTCCTGGGCATGCTTGTTTCTTCTCAATGTTGCAAGCACTTTGAGCATGTTGTCAACTCCACAGCTAGCTAGCTGCCTCATCTTGCAATTGATGTTGACACATTTGCAGGAAACACATGAGGCAATAGAGATGACTTAACATGTGTCCATATTGTGCAGTTCCCCTGAAATCATCTTCATTGTCCTGAATCTGAAAAGATAAGAAAACAATAGCTACACTTAAACGGTGTTGCAAAACAATAGCACATATCAATAGCTCGGCATGACAAAACACGATCATCTGGAAGAAGGAGATACTGACCTGCCTGAGGAATATTATCTATAATTTCATAAGTCCATAGTTGATTTCCACCTTCGGTTGCACTTCTTGTTGTTTTGGGGCTGGTTGGGCTGGAAGTTCTTCCCGTGTACCATGTGGGCACTAGAAGCTCCCTCAGCGACCCGAGCACGTGTGTCTTTTGCTCTCACCTTCTCTTCAAAATCAAGAGTGCTAATAAGATCCGAAATGGAAAACTCATGTCTCTTGTTTTTCAGAGAAGTAGCAAAATTGTTCCACGAAGGTGGAAGCTTGGCAATGATGATCCCAACAACAAATTTGTCCAGTAACACACACTTAAAGTACTCAAGTTCCTTAGCGAGTGGCTATTATCATGCTCATGAAAATGCTAGAATAGATCACATTAAAAAGTGGTGCAACTCACACTCACCTACTCACACCATAGTTAGAGCATGGTTAATAGTATAGCCAACATCCGGCTATATGAAGTTGACACATCATCTAGAACCAACCTAATAGCCTGCTAGTACAATAGTTAGTCCCTTTAGTATAATACTATATCATTAATAGTGTCCCCACCTTTTGTCTCACAAAGTATGTTGGAGCTCCTGCTACAACCAGCTACAAGTTTACAACCTGCTTCTCTTCTCTCTCCTCTTCTGTCTCCTTCAACTAAGCACAAATACTATATGTAAATCCTTATAGCCTGCTTATGTCATCTACTTGTAGTACTTGCTCCAAAGTTACTCTCCACCGTGTAGTATGAAATATTGGGCATGCAGTGGGCGATGCCCTCGGTCGGCGTGCCGCTTCAACGACGGAAGCAGTGAGAGGTCGTGTCGCCCTGACTTACCATCAATGCGGAGCGGCGGGCTTAGCTGGCGCCGGGCAGGAAGTGCGTGCGGGAGGGGGGGAGGGGTTTTTGTCGGGCCAAGAATGTGAGAAGCCAACTTGGGATCGGTCCGGCCGGGGAAATATCATGTGCTCCCATACTCACTAGTAGTTTCATGCATATGACACTAGTCTATGTTACTACTCCCTCCTTTATGGTTTATAGAGATGTTTAGAGTGACATAGTAATATGTTACAGTATAAGTTACTCCCCACTATGATCAGCCTTGGCCTCTCCCAGTGCTCCACCATGTATAACTGCTAAGCCTGCCACGTAGGCATAAAATATGATGTGGCAAGTTAATTAAGAAGAGAGAGACTAGTTTGGTGACCCCAGGAAGAAACGGTGGAAAGACATTTTTGAGTCTTTAGCTAATTAAATGAAGCAAGCTTAGCAACAACAAACTAAGCACCTATGCGTTGGAGACTTGAGTTGCTAAGCCATTTAGTGCACTTAGCACCTCATCTAAGCACATCTAAGCACTTAGCACTTAGCACCCCCTTGACCGTGGACCTTGACGGGGTACGTCACCTTGTGTCCAGATCTGAGATGCCACGTGTACAAGATGAATGCCTCCAAGCTCGACCACCTTGATGCAAGAGGTGCGAGCCGAGGAACACTGTTGGAGACACCCCCCTCAGACTAGCCACAATGGTTAGTAATGTAGACTAGTAACATGGTCATGTTACTAGTCTATGTTACTACCTCTATAGTAACATATGTCTGGTAACATGCAACACTTCATTTATTAGGCTATAGACACATCTTGCCTTGATATGTGTGATGTTCCTACTTTCCCCTCTTTCTTCATTTATTGCTTACCACATCATCTACTTTATCTAGACATGTGTGATGCTACTACCTATGTTACTCCCACTGTGGGTAGTCTCATAATTTTCCTCGTCATCATCTCAGTCCTAGATGATCTCACCCACATCATCATTAGGCATTCAACCGCCTTGATAGACAACGTGCACAGAAGGAGTAGAGGCGAGTGGGGACGCACCACATCGTGGGCACTCCGTACGTGCTCGTGTGCATGCAACGTACGTGCTCGATGCTAGCTCTAAGGCTGATGTTGTGGTCGTCTTCGTCTCCGACTAGTCATTGAGCAACGATGGTAAAGAGGAGCTGCAATAGATGCGTAGGCGCCGTTGTGTGCAAGCTTCACCGTAGCACGACAAACCGGACGCCGCCGCAGATGGCGCACGCCTCCATGCAGCCAAGTGTGTGCGCACACATGTGTTATTCACGTGCATTCTGTGGCCAAGTGTGTGTGCACGCATGTGTTGTGTACGTGTGTTGTGTGCTCCATGCTCTGCACGTATGTGCATGAGTTGGATCGGCATGAGTTAGTGCGTTGGCGTGTGTACATGCATGGCTGCATGCGTCCTGTGCATGCATGGCTTCTTGTGTGGTTATCAATATAAACTATAAAACATCTTCAACTTAGCATCCTGATGTATCATCTCTAGTGGTTGGCGAAGAGTTCATGTTCTTTTATTTGTTTATAGGTGGGCAGGTGGCAAAAGACAGGGGAAAACGAGCAAGGTTCCTTGCAGATGCTCGATCGGAAGGTTCCTTGCTCCTTCTCGGTCGTCGGGAATCTATGTTCTTCAACTCTTTTTTTTACGTGAGCTTTGTTCATCCTTTTTCCAACATGCGAGACATCTAGCATCAAGGTGCACATGTCATGCAAGAAAATGGAGATAATTAGATAAGCAGTGCGTAAGTGAGTCGTGCACTTCGATGGCACCTACTACATAATATTTTTTCTCCTCGATGGCACATGAATAGTGCATGTACTCAACGACGGAGCACGGGATGGTAGCCATGACATGGTCAGCCCTTTCTTGGAGAGAGTACATACTAAGTAACTTTGATGTGTCCCGTCAACTCGCAGAACAACGAGAAGCTTGCTTACTACGCCTTCTCCCATGCCAACGCATGCGCGGTGGCTCACAGCACGAGGAGAAACTTTTTCTTACAAGCGATGGACGTGCAGCAGTTCATTTGGTGTCAGATTGCCAGAAGTACTACTGTAGTAACATCATTATTGTTCGACTTGAGGAAGAGGCGAAGAGCCAAGCACATGGTCACCTACTAACCTTAGGCTAGGCATAGTGGGAGTAACATAAGTAGGGGTACCTCCTTTTTTTATTCTAGAAACAACCACACACGAATATTGGATGGTAGGAGAACATCAAGTGAATCAAAAATCAAAACCAACCAATGAACTACTACTACTAGTGAGCGTTTGCTAGTACGTATCATGTACTCCGTCTGTCCATGTATATAGGGCTCAATGCGTTTTCTCACACTAACTTTAGCTTTGTTTGGATCCATGGGTTAGAGTTAGTTTGAGCTAGTTGCGGCTCAAATAGCCCTAAAGTATCCAAGCATGAGGGTTAAATTGGAGCAAGTTGCACTGAACCCAGCAAAAAAACTATCCCACCCAAGAGGTGCTAATTGGAGATAGTTCTCATTGGGCCCACTGAAAAATCACTTTTCTCTCTCCATCAAGTTCATTTATTGTCAATCTAACCCTATCACCCAAACATCTCTTTGGCTACAGTTAGTTCAGGGTTAGTCATGAGTTAGTCTAACCTCTACCTAAGTTAGAGTATCCAAATAGGAGCAGTATAGGACATGCAAGTTACTCAAAGCATACAGTCAAATTCGTAAGTGAAATAATTTTTTTTAAATGGAACGTGAAAGGATCTTCGAATGATATAATTTTCAAATTATATAAAATCTTATTAATAGTCAAAGGCATCCTCGAAAAATACTTTAGGCCCTATATAAAATCTTATCAATAGTGAAAACCAAGTGTTCTAAACAAGTTGAAAACGAGAAACTGGACCCACTCATGGCACGGCACGCCTGTCTCGTTTGGTCCGTCGGTCAAAGCGGTTCCTCTTCTTGGCATAACAATAGAGTACATTATTTTTTTAGAATGCTATTGGCATGTCGCTAACATGTGATTGAGTTAACCGACCTCAATAGACGGCAAAAACGTCAGCCCGCCACACTTTGAGAGAGACGAGGACTGAGAAGCGATACGGGCTGCTGGATTACTAGAGCTAGGTGTCGCACGGAAGCCAAGAAAATATGGTGATAGCGTGGGTTAGCCATGTAGTATGATGTAACTACACTAGGCTGCCGTGTTTCGTACTCTTTCAGTCCACTATGGAGATGATTGGTTGATTTTATATCGCTGAATAATATAAAATTTATGAGTGCATACACTCCACCACGAGGTTCCTTGCTCCTTCGCGGTCGTCGGGAATCTTTCTTCCACTCTTTTATTTACGTGATCCTTGTTCATCCTTTTGACAACACGCGAGACATCTAGCATCAAGGTGCATGTGTCATGCAACAAAATGGAGATAATCAGATAAGCAGTGTGTAAGTGAGTCGTGCACTTCGATGGCACCTACTATGCAATATTTTTTTCTCCTCGATGGCACATGAATAGTGCACGTACTCAACGACGGAGCACGAGATGGTAGCCATGACATGGTCAGCCCTTTTTTGGAGAGAATGAAGGAAATAGGCCCTAGAGGCAATAATAAAGTTGTTATTTTATTTCCTTATATCATGATAAATTTTTATTATTCATGCTAGAATTGTATTAACCGGAAACTTAGAACACGTGTGAATACATAGACAAAACATAGTGTCCCTAGTATGCCTCTACCTGACTAGCTCATTAATCAAAGATGGTTATGTTTCCTAAGCATAGACATGTGTTGTCATTTGGTGAATGGGATCACATCATTAGGAGAATGATGTGATGGACAAGACCCATCCGTTAGCTTAGCATTATGATCGTTACAGTTTCATTGCTACTGCTTTCTTCATGACTTATACACGTTCCTCAGACTATGAGATTATGCAACTCCCGAATACCGGAGGAACACCTTGTGTGCTATCAAATATCACAATGTAACTGGGTGATTATAAAGATGCTCTACAGGTGTCTCCGAAGGTGTTTGTTCGGTTGGCATAGATCGATTAGGATTTGTCACTCCGTGTATCGGAGAGGTATCTCTGGGCCCTCTCGGTAATGCTCATCACTATAAGCCTTGCAAGCAATGTGAATAATAAGTTAGTTTCGGGATGAAGCATTAAGGAACGAGTAAAGAGACTTGCCAGTAACGAGATTGAACTAGGTATGATGATATCGACGCTCGAATCTCGGGCAAGTAACATACCGATGACAAATGGAACAACATATGTTGTTATGCGGTTTGACCGATAAAGATCTTCGTAGAATATGTAGGAGACAATATGTGACGCCCCGAGACCGAAGATCCAGAAGACTTCCATATTCTTGTGACCTCCGTGTGTTTTTATTTGTGCTTGCTCTATTTATTGTTGCATTGCATCATGTCATCATGCCAGCATGTCATTTAATTTCTAAAACTCATCTAAATAAATTGCATAGATCTTTTGATCTATTTAAATCGAGGGAAGGCTGACTTCTCTTTATAACATATCCTCCCAATATTAGGGAGCTATATTAAATATTTCTTTAATTTGGAAATCACCATAACACACGTGCAATATATACCATGCCGTTGTTATCTCAATTCTTGGTCTCCAACCTTGCCCATAATTTCTTTCATCATTTTCCGGAGCTCCACCAAAAATCCTCAACATTTTTGGACCTTCCTAACCCTCACTTCTTATTCAAACCATTTGAATTTAAATCAAATGAGTTTGAATTTAAACTTTAGGTCATGTCCACTTCTATTTTTCCTGGTTCAAGCTCATTTTTGTGAGTTCGGGAAAACTATCTGCGTGTCCAACTTCTTCTCCTAACCCCTCTTTCTTTTCTTTCTTAATCTCTGTTTTTTTCTTTTCTTTTAGTAGTGAGAGAGAGCCCAGCCGCAACCCACAGCCAGGCCGGCCCTGCCTCCAAGGCCCATCTGCGGCTAGGCCCAACCGTCTCTAACCCTAGCCCCGAGCCCCCCTCCCCATCTCTCCCTCTCGTTCCCGTGCCCGCCACCACACCCGCAACGCTCGATCCCCCCCACCTCCTCGCTCGATCCCATCTCCCTCGCTCTCTCCCTCGATGCCGCATCCAGCCAGGGAGAGGAGCTCCCAGCACCTGATCGATCCCCTCTTCCCCCTTTGTCCTCCTCCTGCGCCCACATCAGCCAGCCTCCTTCCTCCCCTTGCTCCCGCGCTCCGCCCTCGCCGGAGAAGAGAGCCAGGCCGGAGCCCCGTCGGCCTCCTCACCGCCGTCGCGCCCCGTTCCATCACCAGGCCGCTGCCGCGCCATCACGCCCCTCCGTAGTCCGCTTCCGGTGCCTTCGACCCTCCTCTGCATCCTCTCCCCGTCACCATGGCCCGAGGCCCACGCCTCTGCTGCTTCGTCACCAGCCTCCAGCGCCTTCGCCGGTCTGGTTCGCCTCGCTGCTGCTACCCTGCTGCCGTGCTGCTCCTCACTACAGCACGCCCCTTGCCGCCTCCTCCGCCGCTGGCGACCACATTCCATCTGCCAAGCCTCAGGAGCAGTGCCGCTGCTGCTGCCTCGAGGCTACGCTCCCCGTCCATCACGAGCTTCACCGTGCTCCTATTCGACCCTCGTTGAACCGCCAAGACGCAGCCTCGACCCGGTGTCATCCATCTTCCAGCAACCGCGTATGTGCAGCACCACCAAATTTTGCCTCTGTACACTCATTTGGGTTTGGCCGTGGACGTGTGCCTGGTGTTACTTGGATTAGTCAAGGACGCCAAGACCCGAGGCCTTTTGGTGTTGCTTGTTTTGGAACGCCAAGTACCTCGATGCCGAAGACATGTGTACAACTACCGTCGCCGTGTACCACTACTTCCACTACCGTAGCCAAGATCGCGAGTACCTCTACCGTTGCCGTGTACGACTACTTCCCACGACGACCCATGAACGTCTACTTCCACTACCATCGCGAGAACGACTACCTCCACTACGGCCCGTGAACAACTACTTCCTCTACACCGCTTTGAACTCGATCCGCCCCGAAACGCACGCTTCAAAGGTATAACGTCGAGACGACCGCCCGTGTATGAATGTGTGTTGTATGAGATGCTCGTGTTTGCACCGTGCCCGTTTGTTTCGTGCACGTTCCTCGTTTGCCATGCCGCCGTCCCATGGGAACCCGGAATCCGGGATCACCCCACCATCTTGCATGACTCGCTCATGTCACACTTCCTTTTGCACCAGTACCTCCATGAGTTACCGGGACCGGAATGTTGCCGTGGCACCATTTCCGTTTCACCGCCGTGGCACCTTTTTTCTTCCGCCATGGTGAAAAATGCTTCATAACATGCTCATGTCAACGTTTTCATAAAAATTGCATATAGCTTGCATATGCCATCCGTATCATGATAACAACATTTAAAATGGTTAAAATTGTTGTTTGCGTTAAATTGCTAAATGTCATATGGGGATTTTCCGGAATTGTTGTTAGTTGTTTCCGGCCTCACTTAAACTTGCCTAAATAGTTAGTTTTATTATGCTTCACCTCTTGCCATGTTAATCAACATTTAATATTGTTGTGTACATAAATGAGAGAGAACTAAGAAATTGATGTGGTGTTTCGTCAATATGCAACTCGTTGCATATTGAGCTCCACTTAATTTGTAGTATTGTTTGTTGCTTTGCCATGCCATGCCTCATTAAACCGGACATGCATCATCCTTGGTTGTGCATCATGACCTGTTTATGCTTGTGTGTTTACCATATTGTTTGCTTCTTTCTGGTTTGCTTCTCTCGTTAGCTTCGGTTTCGTTCCGGAGTTGTGAGGATTCGTTCGACTATGTTCGTTTGTCTTCTTCATGGACTCGTTCTTCTTCCTATCGGGATTTCAGGCAAGATGACTATTACCCTCGATATCACTTCTATCTTTGCTTGCTAGTTGCTCCGTTCTATCGCTATGTTGCGCTACCTATCACTTGTTTACCATGCCTCCCATATTGCCATGTTAGCCTCTAACCTTTTTCACCCTTCCTAGCAAACCGTTGTTTGGCTATGTTACCGCTTTTGCCCAGCCCAGCTTATAGCGTTGTTAGTTGCAGGTGAAGTTGAAGATTTCTCCATGGTGGACAGGATTATGTTTGGGATATCACAATATCTCTTATATTATTAATGCATCTGTATATTTGGTAAAGGGTGGAAGACTCAGCCTTTTGCCTGGTGTTTTAATCCACTCTTGCCGCCCTAGTTTTCGTCATACCGGTGTTATGTTCCCGGATTTTGCGTTCCTTACGCGGTTGGGTGATTTATGGGACCCCCTTGACAGTTCGCTTTGAATAAAACTCCTCCAGCAAGGCCCAACCTTGGTTTTAACATTTTCCACCTAAGCCTTTTTCCCTTGGGTTCTGCAGACTCAAGGGTCATCTTTATTTACCCCCCCCCGGGGCCAGTGCTCGTTGTGAGTGTTGGTCCAACCTGTCAACCGCCGGTGGCCACCACGGGCAACTCTGGGCTGGCCTACCGGAAGTTTGGACAATCTGGTGTGCCCTGAGAATGAGATATGTGCAGCTCCTATCGGGATTTGTCGGCACAGCGGGAGGCTTTGCTGGTCTTGTTTTACCATTGTCGAAATGTCTTGTAAACCGGGATTCTGAGTCTGACCGGGTCTTCCTGGGAGAAGGTATATCCTTCGTTGATCGCGAGAGCTTATCATGGGCTAAGTTGGGACACCCCTGCAGGGTATAAACTTTCGAAAGCCGTGCCTACGGTTATAGGCAGATGTGAATTTGTTAATGTCCGGTTGTAGATAACTTGACACCAGATCAGAATTAAAACGCATCAACCGCGTGTGTAGCCGTGATGGTCTCTTTTCAGCGGAGTCCGAGAAGTGAACACAGTTTTTGGGTTATGTTTGATGTAAGTAGGAGTTCTGGATCACTTCTTGATCATTGCTAGCTTCACGACCGTTCCATTTGCTCTCTTCTCGCTCTTATTTGCGTATGTTAGCCACCATATATGCTTAGTGCTTGCTGCTACTCCAGCTCATTACCACTTCCTACCCATAAGCTTAAATAGTCTTGATCTTGCGGGTTTTGAAATTGCTGAGTCCTCGTGACTCACCAGATACTATCACAACTGTTGCATGTGCCGATGATACCAGTGCAGGTGATGCAACCGAGCTCAGATGGGAGCTCAACGAAGATCTTAGTTGTTGCTATGTTTTGTTTCATTTTGATCAGTAGTGGAGCCCAGTTGGGACGATCGGGGATCTAGCAGTTGGGTTATCTTCTTTTCTTTTGGCTTCGTCCGTAGTCGGACTATATGTGTGTACTCTGAATGATGTATGATTTATTCTATGTTCATTGTGTGAAGTGGCGATTGTAAGCCAACTCTTTATCCCTTTCTTGTTCATTACATGGGATTGTGTGAAGATGACCCTTCTTGCGACAAAACCACAATGCGGTTATGCCTCTAAGTCGTGCTTCAACATGTGGGAGATATAGCCGCATCGTGGGTGTTACAAGTTGGTAATCAGAGCCAGCCCCGACTTAGGAGCCCCCTGCTTGATTGTTTGCTGGCGTTGTTGAGTCTAGAAAAAAAATGTTTTGAGTCTGAGGATTATATATATTGGAGAGTAGGATTCTTTTTACTCCTCAGTCCCTTCGTCGCTCTGGTGAGGTCTCTTGACGTAGATGTTTTGACTTTCCTCTCCTCAAATTTCACTAATTTTTTTTAGGATCACGCAGGTATCTTGGAATCGTTCCGATGGTTTTGTGACGAGAACATTGTTCTTGGAGCCACCTGTTTATTATGTGGCATTGACCCGGGGAGTTGACCTCCGAGGTGTTGTCGTCATAATTTTATCGTTGCAGTTTTGGAATACCTGAGTTTTGCCGACATCGAAAATCTCTTTTCTGCAGTTGTTGGTGAGATAACCTCGACGCCACCCAGTACTGGGGCGGGAGTTCAGGAGTATTTCCATAACTTGTATAACGGATGCTTTTCGAAGGTTGAGGTACATGATTTCCGAAGGTTTCTTGGTTATGTGTTGACAGATGGATACAGCTTGGATGTAGGGATTGTTAGTTTTGGGTGAGAGATATATTGCTTCCCCTGTATCCCCAACACCAGATTGCATAACCAGAAAGTTTCGGGAGTTTTATAGGTGGGAATTCAAGTAGCTCCTAGAATATCTTTTCGACAGATGCATGATATGAGATTGGGGTTCGACGTCTAGTGGTCCGCCTTTCCACAGTCGTTTTTACAGTGGTCTCGTTGTGTCTTAAAGAACCCTTGGCTATGCTGGTTCGGGGACACTTCGTATGTCATGTGCATTGCCTTGTACATGATGGTGCTGTACGATCGAGTCCATGTGGGCCCCACCACAAAAACTTCGGACGGAATCTCTATCATATGTTTGTTCCGGCTTATTCTGCAAGCCAAATCCATTGTTTTGTTTTATTTGTGGTATTCGAGTTGCTTCAATGTCAAGTGTTGATTCCATACCTTTCAAGTGGTGTTCTCATATTGTTATGTGAATACTAATCCTTCTTCATCATCGAGATTGTCATGTCAATTCTTTCCGACCGGTGTGCTTCTCTTCAAGTGGAGCCGAACATTTCAACATTCACAAGATCAATTCTAAGTTTTCTCAATGGCATCCATTCCATCTGCCCCAAGTTGCCTTTGTTTTTCCAGCCCTCCCACCCTTTTTCTTCAAGGACTCAAATTTCTTAATCGGGTACCATTTTATTGATGGGAAGTCTCTCCATTTTTTTCCGTCAATGTTTTTATCTGGTGATTCTCAGGAAGATACTAACGGAGCTTCAAGTTCAGCATCCTCTATTCTGTTTTCTTCTCCGGTGGATCCAACTCAAGCTTTCGGTGTTGATCATATCCTTTTTCCTCGTTCAAATGCTATCCCATGCCGGTGCATCTCATAATCGTTCACCTCTCTCTCTTCATATCCGAAGTGCCGAGGATATCTCATAAGATTTGTGTCTCCATTATCAAGATCCGTTCAAGCTATTTGGAGATTATTATCTCATTCAAGCCATTTAATTCAACCGATGCAATCCCCCCTTTCAATCAATCGTTCAACGGTGTTTTCCTTTTGAGTGGGCCCTAACCCACAAGTCTTTTTCCAGGATCTTACCTGACTCTTCTAATTATGAGGAGCGATTCTCAAATTCATTTCCAAGGTTGACGTAAGAATGAATTTTCATCAGTCATATTCTTTCTCCAAGATCGCTTTCAAAATATTTTCATAGTTGGTTCATCATTTCTATTCTTCTTTGTTCCGAAGTGCCTCAACAATTTTGGTGGTTCTCGTCATCATTCTCAGCATGTGAAGACCGAAGAAGAGTTCCTCTTAAATCTTGCTCCATTCTCTTCAAGATTCATGGTTCTAGCTTTATGCCATCCTCTCATAATTGTTTTCGATTGTGAGAATTCTTTTCACCCATCCTGAGCAATTCAGGAGTCTCTTTAGTTTGATTCTCCGGAGCCCATCTTCTCAGAATTATTCATTCCAGCTTTCAGTTCTCGTTCTCCAAATCTTACCGGTGCATCGTTCAAATATCCTCTAATCAGTTCATGTTCTCTTCTTTCTCATGTATCTAAATCCCTTCAAGTATCTTCATTCGTTTTCAAATTCTTTCCGGTGAATTGTGCCCTTGCTAATCTCTTTTCCAATTTTTACGGTGGTTCGTTCAAGATTTCACTTCCTTCGTTATCATATCAAATATTTGTTGTTTCCAAATCCCACCGGTGGTTCCATCAATACCTTCTGAAGCTTGCGCTATATCTCTCTTAATCCTTTCTACGGGAATAAGTAGTATGCCAAATCCATTGCTTGTCATCAATTTAATTTGATGAAGGATAAGCATACAATAAATCTTATTCTTATTTCCTCGAGGTGATTCAATTCTTTTCTTCCGGAGATTGTTCATGATGAAGTAATTCTCGTCTCTAGTTCTTCATCTTTTCTTTTCCGGAGTTCCAAGTTTTCTCGGTTATCTCGTCGCGAAGCTCCATCTAAATCATTGCAAGGCTTCACCTTGTGTTTTCAACTTCTCTTTCTTTCTATCATTCTTTTATTACCGAAGTTCTTCATGGAGGCTCTACATGGTGGTTCGTCAAGGATTCTTTTCATTCTTCAATTGTTCTTCAAGATTTCTCTCGAAGTTATGATCCGCCAAGCTACACTCTAAAATAAACATGGTGCTCAACACATGTTTTGTTTTGGGTAGTTCAAGTATTCTTCTTCTTGCATTTCAAGTGCTATTCTTTCTACCTTATCTTTTGAGATGGTGTTATATCATTCTTGACAATTTCCATTCATGCTTCGTGATTCACATGTTGTTAAGAATGAGGTATTTTAAATCCATCAATCTCTTTGTTGGAGTTATCTTGGTATAGATTTCACCTAAAACCTTCCCTAAGGAATGTTGCTATTATGGTGCTTATCAATGATCCAAGCTTTCTCCATATCCTTCTCGGTGAAAGAGGTTTTTCATCTCTTCGTTGATCTCAAGCAAGCAATTGTTTTCGTTAGTGGCCGGTTGTCACCTCATAATTTTGAGATGTTTTCCATAAGCCCACAACAAGCTTATCCTTTCGTTGTTGATAATCCAACAACTCCGTTCTAGCATTTCCAGTAAGCGTGCTCTTTCAAGATCAAGTTTTCCTCTGTTCATTCCATTCCATTTTTTACATTTCTTCCAGAGGCTTTGTGATGTTGCTCTCTTCACTCCTCTTCTCGTATTAAGGATCGTGTGCTTTTCGTGCTTATCCATTTAACCGAAGTGCTGTGTCACCGCTTCAAGTTCTTTCCATCTTATCAAGTTTTGCCTCTCTTTTCAACCGAATTGCTGTCTGAAATCTTTCTTACCCCCTGTGCCATTCTTTCAATAGTTCCGGAGGCAGTGTGTTGTTGATTTCATCAAGTATCATCCCATCTTCTCAAGTTCTTATTCTATCCCTTCCATTTTCAACCGGAGTGCTGCCCAAATTCTTCCTCTCTCATCTTGTTTTAACCAGAGTGGTTTCAAATTCTATCTTGTCCATTAAACTCTTGATTCATGTCTTTGCAACCTTCAAGTTATAATGTTGCTTGTTCCTCTTGTCTAATGGAGTGTTTTCAATCTCGTTCATCTCCCTTGTATTCTCTCTTTTAGTTTGTTCAATCTCTCAAGGTTCGTGGTTTCACTCTTTTGTCGAAGAAGCAACTTAGTTTTACCTCTTCTCTTCCTCTTCCGTTTCTCTCAGGTGCCATCCTAGATCTCGGGACGAGATCCTCTTGTAGTGGTGAAGTGTTGTGACGCCCCGAGACCGACGATCCAGAAGACTTCCATATTCTTGTGACCTCCGTGTGTTTTTATTTGTGCTTGCTCTATTTATTGTTGCATTGCATCATGTCATCATGCCAGCATGTCATTTAATTTTTAAAACTCATCTAAATAAATTGCATAGATCTTTTGATCTATTTAAATCGAGGGAAGGGTGAATTCTCTTTATAACATATCCTCCCAATATTAGGGAGCTATATTAAATATTTATTTAATTTGGAAATCACCATAACACACATGCAATATATCCCATGCCGTTGTTATCTCAATTCTTGGTCTCCAACCTTGCCCATAATTTCTTTCATCATTTTACGAAGCTCCACCACAAATCCTCAACATTTTTGGACCTTCCTAACCCTCACTTCTTATTCAAACCATTTGAATTTAAATCAAATGAGTTTGAATTTAAACTTTCGGTCATGCCCACTTCTATTTTTCCTGGTTCAAGCTCATTTTTGTGAGTTCGGGAAAACTATCTGCGTGTCCAACTTCTTCCCCTAACCCCTCTTTCTTTTCTTTCTTAATCTCTGTTTTTCTTCTTTTCTTTTAGTAGCGAGAGAGAGTCCAGCCGCAACCTGCAGCCAGGCCGGCCCTGCCTCCAAGGCCCATCTGTGCCTAGGCCCAGCCGTCTCTAACCCTAGCCCCGAGCCCCCCTCCCCATCTCTCCCTCTCGTTCCCGTGCCCGCCGCCACACCCGCAATGCTCGATCCCCCCACCTCCTCGCTCGATCCCATCTCCCTCGCTCTCTCCCTCGATGCCGCATCCAGCCAGGGAGAGGAGCTCCCAGCACCTGATCGATCCCCTCTTCCCCCTTTGTCCTCCTCCTGCGCCCGCATCAGCCGGCCTCCTTCCTCCCCTTGCTCCCGCGCTCCGCCCTCGTCGGAGAAGAGAGCCAGGCCGGAGCCCCGTCGGCCTCCTCGCCGCCGTCGCGCCCCGTTCCATCACCAGGCCGCTGCCGCGCCATCACGCCCCTCCGTAGTCCGCTTCCGGCGCCTCCGACCCTCCTCTGCATCCTCTCCCCATCACCATGGCCCGAGGCCCACGCCTCTGCTGCTTCGTCACCAGCCTCCAGCGCCTTCGCCGGTCTGGTTCGCCTCGCTGCTGCTACCCTGCTGCCGTGCTGCTCCTCACTACTGCACGCCCCTTGCCGCCTCCTCCGCTGCTGGCGACCACAGGCCATCCGCCAAGCCTCAGGAGCAGTGCCACTGCTGCTGCCTCTAGGCTGCGCTCCCCGTACATCACGAGCTTCGCCGTGCTCCTATTCGACCCTCGTTGAACCGCCAAGACGCAGCCTCGACCCGGCGTCATCCATCTTCTAGCAACCGCATATGTGCAGCACCACCAAATTTTGCCTCTGTACACTCATTTGGGGTTGGCCATGGATGTGTGCCTGGTGTTACTTGGATTCGTCAAGGATGCCAAGACCCGAGGCCTTTTGGTGTTGCTTTGTTTTGGAACGCCAAGTACCTTGACACCGAAGACACGTGTACAACTACCGTCGCCGTGTACCACTACTTCCACTACCGTTGCCATGATCACGAGTACCTCTACCGTTGCCATGTACGACTACTTCCCACGACGACCCGTGAACGTCTACTTCCACTACTGTCGCGAGAACGACTACCTCCACTACGGCCCGTGAACAACTACTTCCTCTACACCGCTTTGAACTCGATCCGCCCCGAAATGCACGCTTCAAAGGTATAACGACGAGACGACTGCCCGTGTATGAATGTGTGTTGTATGAGATGCTCGTGTTTGCATTGTGCCCGTTTATTTCGTGCACGTTCCTCGTTTGCCATGCCGCCGTCCCGTGGGAACCCGGAATCCGGGATCACCCCACCATCTTGCATGACTCACTCACGTCACACTTCCTTTTGCACCGGTACCTCCATGAGTTACCGGGACCGGAATGTTGCCATGGCACCATTTCCGTTTCACCGCCGTGGCACCTTTTTCCTTCTTCCATGGTGACAAATGCTTCATAACATGCTCATGTCGAAGTTTTCATAAAAAATGCATATAACTTGCATATGTCATCCGCATCATGCTAACAACATTTAAAATGGTTAAAATTGTTGTTTGCGTTAAATTGCTAAATGTCATATGGGGATTTTTCGGAATTGTTGTTAGTTGTTTCCGGCCTCACTTAAACTTGCCTAAATAGTTAGTTTTATTATGCTTCACCTCTTGCCATGTTAATCAACATTTAATATTGTTGTGTACATAAACGAGAGAGAACTAAGAAATTGTTGTGGTGTTTCGTCAATATGCAACTAGTTGCATATTGAGCTCCACTTAATTTGTAGTATTGTTTGTTGCTTTGCCATGCCATGCCTCATTAAACCGGACATGCATCATCCTTGGTTGTGCATCATGACCTGTTTATGCTTGTGTGTTTACCATATTGTTTGCTTCTTTCCGGTTTGCTTCTCTCGTTAGCTTCGGTTTCGTTCCAGAGTTGTGAGGATTCGTTCGACTACGTTCGTTTGTCTTCTTCATGGACTCGTTCTTCTTCCTATCGGGATTTTAGGCAAGATGACTATTACCCTCGATATCACTTCTATCCTTGCTTGCTAGTTGCTCCGTTCTATCGCTATGTTGCGCTACCTATCACTTGTTTACCATGCCTCCCATATTGCCATGTCAGCCTCTAACCTTTTTCACCCTTCCTAGCAAACCGTTGTTTGGCTATGTTACCGCTTTTGCCCAGCCCATCTTATAGCATTGTTAGTTGCAGGTGAAGTTGAAGATTTCTCCATGGTGGACAAGATTATGTTTGGGATATCACAATATCTCTTATATTATTAATGCATCTATATATTTGGTAAAGGGTGGAAAACTCGGCCTTTTGCCTGGTGTTTTGTTCCACTCTTGCCGCCCTAGTTTCCATCATACCGGTGTTATGTTTTCGAATTTTGCGTTCCTTACGCGGTTGGGTGATTTATGGGACCCCCTTGACAGTTCGCTTTGAATAAAACTCCTCCAGGAAGGCCCAACCTTGGTTTTAACATTTGCCACCTAAGCCTTTTTCCCTTGGGTTCTGCAGACTCAAGGGTCATCTTTATTTTACCCCCCCGGGCCAGTGCTCGTTGTGAGTGTTGGTCCAACCTGTCAACCGCCGGTGGCCACCAGGGGCAACTCTGGGCTGGCCTACCGGAAGTTTGGACAATCCGGTGTGCCCTGAGAATGAGATATGTGCAGCTCCTATCGGGATTTGTCGGCACAGCGGGAGGCTTTGCTGGTCTTGTTTTACCATTGTCGAAATGTCTTGTAAACCAGGATTCTGAGTCTGATTGAGGCTTCCTGGGAGAAGGTATATCCTTCGTTGATCGTGAGAGCTTATCATGGGCTAAGTTGGGACACCCCTGCAGGGTATAAACTTTCAAAAGCCATGCCTGCGGTTATAGGAAGATGGGAATTTGTTAATGTCCGGTTGTAGATAACTTGACACCTGATCCGAATTAAAACGCATCAACCGCGTGTGTAGCCGTGATGGTCTCTTTTCGGCGGAGTCCGGGAAGTGAACATAGTTTTTGGGTTATGTTTGACGTAAGTAGGAGTTCAGGATCACTTCTTGATCATTGCTAGCTTCACGACCGTTCCATTTGCTCTCTTCTCGCTGTTATTTGCGTATGTTAGCCACCATATATGCTTAGTGCTTGCTGCTACTCCACCTCATTACCACTTCCTACCCATAAGCTTAAATAGTCTTGATCTTGCGGGTTTTGAGATTGCTGAGTCCTCGTGACTCACCAGATACTATCACAACAGTTGCAGGTGCCGATGATACCAGTGCAGGTGATGCAACCGAGCTCAGATGGGAGCTCAACGAAGATCTTAGTTGTTGCTATGTTTCGTTTCATGTTGATCAGTAGTGGAGCCCAGTTGGGACGATCGGGGATCTAGCAGTTGGGTTATCTTCTTTTCTTTTGGCTTCGTTCGTAGTCGGACTATATGTGTGTACTCTGAATGATGTATGATTTATTCTATGTTCATTGTGTGAAGTGGCGATTGTAAGCCAACTCTTTATCCCTTTCTTGTTCATTACATGGGATTGTGTGAAGATGACCCTTCTTGCGACAAAACCATAATGCGGTTATGCCTCTAAGTCGTGCTTCGGCACGTGGGAGATATAGCCGCATCGTGGGTGTTGCACAATATGAGCATCCAAATTCCTCTATTGGTTATTGACCGGAGATGTGTCTCGGTCATCTCTACATAGTTCTTGAACCCGTAGGATTCGCACGCTTAACGTTCGATGACGATTTGTATTATGAGTTATGTGTTTTGATGACCGAAGTTTGTTCGGAGTCCCGTATGAGATCACGGACATTACGAGGACTCTCGAAATGGTCAAGACGTAAATATTCATATATTGGAAGGCTATATTCGGACATTGGAAAGGTTTCGAGTGATTCGAGTATTTTTTGGAGTACCTGAGAGTTACGGGAATTCGCTGGGGGAAGTTAATGGGCCTTATTGGGCTTTATTGGAGAGAGGGAAGAAGGGCCACGAGGTGGCGTGCGCCTCCCCCTTGCCCAAACCGAATTGGATAAGGGGTGGGGGCGCAGCCCCCCCCTTTTCCTTCTCCCTCTCCCTCCTTTCCTTCTTTCCTACTCCGAAAAGGAAAGGGAATCCTATTAGGACTTGGGAGTCCTAGTAGGACTCCCTACAGTTGGCGCGCCCCTAGGAGGGTTGGCCTCTCTCCCCTTGCCCCTTTATATACGGGGGCTGGGGGACACCCTAGAACACACAAGTTTCTCGTAACCGTGTGTGGTGCCGAGATACCACGTGATGATCGGATGTGATAAGTTCTACGTTCACATACAATGGGTGCAAGCCAGTTTTGCACACGCAGAATACTCGTGTTAAACTTGACGAGCCTAGCATATGCAGATATGGCCTCGGAACACTGGACACTAAAAGGTCGAGCGTGAATCATATAGTAGATATGATCATCATAGTGATGTTCACCATTGAAAACTACTCAATCTCACGTGATGATTGGACATGGTTTAGTTGACTTGGATCACGTGATCATTTAGATGACTAGAGGGATGTCTATCCAAGTGGGAGTTCTTAAGTAATATGACTAATTGAACTTTAATTTATGATGAACTTAGTCCTGATAGTATTTTGCAAATTATGTTGTAGATCAATAGCTCGCATTACAGCTTCCCTATGTTTTTATAGGGATTTTTATTTCTGTGCCCCTGGTTCGTTAGTTCTACTCATTCATCCCTACGCTCCTAACTTTTGCTCACTTTTCCCCACTCCCTTGCCCGAAACCCTCAGAATTGGTCACAGCGGACGTTGCATCGGGTCAATGGCTTGACCATTAGCTCTGACTAGTGGGGACGGATAGGGAAGAGTCCACATTTTGATCGTGATGTGGTAACCAATAGGGACACAAAACTGACACTCACTGTAACCTGAATCAGATCCAGTCGCTTCCGCACCGCCCCCTCCGCCTCCGTCGTGCCGCCTCGACCGCCGTTGTGCCGCCTCCGCCGCAGTCGTTCCACCTCCGCCACATCTACCCTCTCTCCCCATCTAGGATTAGGAAGCGATATCGGGGGGGGGGCACACCCCATCCGGCCGATCGACTGTGGAGATGATTAGGTCGAATCAGAGGCTGATAATTCATGGATTCCACCTGGGTAAGCATCGTTTTCCTCTCAAATTGATTAGGAGATTCGTAAATTAGGTTGTATTTGACCACCATTGGCGTGAATCAGCGCAATTTATCTGAAAATTTTCGGCCTAACTGCACCCTTTATCTTATTTCAATCGAATAGGGTTGATCCTGCACTTGCTTTTCGGCTGGCGGTTAGAATGTAAACTAGCAAGCTGCGTGGAACTAAACGGTGTGTGATTTCTAGATTTTTCTATCCTAAAGTTGTAGAAACCACCGTTTCGTTCAGAGATTTCCGCGAGGCACTCTGTTGTGAGTATCCGTGGAGCCCTGCCGATGCTGTTGAACTGAGATATTTCGACAGTACGGAGCAGAGATTTTTCCCATTAACTTGTGATGAGCATCTGGGATTGCTATTTAGTTTGAATGCTGACAGCCGTTTCGGCAAAATCCATATTGGTGTGCTTCAGGCACGCAAAGAACATATCCCGAAGGGTGTTCAAACATCATCTGTCTCTGCTAATAGCGAGCGTCCTCCTTGTAGGTCGAGACCAAGTAAACCTAGTGGTTCTGAAAGCCACAACACGTCGGCTGCCGCTAATTCTGCCACTTCTCCTCTCCCTTCTGCACCTGATGTAGAAGTAGATGTAGATCCTGACGAGGAAGTGCCTCGACACGATGATGAGGATGAGATTCTATTCCCTGAACTGGTAGATAGAGTCAGTCAACAGGCAGTGGAAGATGAATATGCAGAGGAGCCTAGTAGCCGTGCTAGATTTGATGACACTGATGATGAAGGGAGGGAGGAGAACATCGACTCCTTAGTTTTACAAGAATATAATGGTGAGGACAAGCCAACAATTGAGTGGAACAGGGAGAATCCTGACCTTACTCCAGGAACCGTATTCAAATCGATGGTGGATTGTGGTAATGCAGTGACTACATATTGCATTGTCACTGAAAACTCTTATGAGGTTGATAGGAGTGAGCCAGGAAGATTCACTGCTCATTACCCTTATGATAAGGTTGCATGCATCCACTGTGCGAAAGAGCAAATTGATTCAGGTATTACAACTGAATATTGTTATCAAATTATTTATCCATTCTATATTCAGATCATGTGTACTGTTTCTTAATTGTATTTGACATCATTTTTCATTTTGTTTCAGATAAAAAGCAACCCACACGGGCACGCTTGCCTAACTGGAGGGGGAGGGGAAAGGACAAATCTAAGCTTGCAAAGACTAGGTGGGTGACAGATGCAATCTTGGATTGGGTGAGGGAAACACCAACAATTGGTCCAACATCACTCCATGGTAAGTTATTTGAGAAGTATAAGATTAATGTACAATACATGAAGATTTTCTATGGTAAGGTAAGGGCTCTTGATAGGATTAATGGTCCATGGAATTAGAGTTTTCAGTTGCTTTACACCTTCAAAGCTGAAGTGGAGACGGCTAGTCCAGGGAGTGTTGTAGAGATTGACAAGCATACAGTTAAGTACAAATTAAAAGGGAAGACAATGGAGAAGGAGTGCTTCAGGAGGGATTTTGTTTGTTTCAAGGCTTGCTGTCAGGGGTTTCTGAATGGGTGTAGGCCCTATTTAGCTGTCGATGCGACTACTTTGAATGGAAGATGGAGAGGCCAGCTAGCAGCAGCTTCTACAGTTGATGGACACAACTGGCTATTCCCAGTTGCATTTGGTGTGTTGGAGGTAGAGAGTGAGGAGAGTTGGGTCTGGTTTCTATAGCAGTTGCGCAACATTATAGGTACACCCTCAGGTTTAGTTATACACACAGATGCTTGCAAGGGTTTAGAAACTGCGGTATAAATTGTATTCCCTGGAGTGGAACATAGGGAATGTATGTGACACCTAGCGCAGAATTTTAAAAAGAAATTCAAAGGCAAAGTTTATGATGAGAATCTATGGCCATCATCATACACATGCAGCTTGAGGAAGCATGAGCACCATGTGAGAGTGTTGTATCTTCATAATCCTTTGGCGAAGGAGTACATGGATGAACATCATGGAAAGTTGTGGTCAAGAAGCAAATTCAATGAAATTTGCAAAGTAGACTATGTGACCAATAACCTCGCTGAGTATTTCAATACAAAGTTCAAGTCAGTGAAAGGGCTTTTGTTGTGGCAAGAATTTGATAAGATTAGGCAGATGATCATGGTAAAGATGGCTCTTCGTAAAAGAATTGCAGAAACACAATATGTTGGCCATCTTATGCTCCCATCTCTGATTAAGGCATTGCATGCCAAGGCAAGAGGACTAAGAATGAAATGCATTCGACCATCGACATGGGAGGCCGAGGTGACATACACTGACAGTAAAAATAGGGAATGGAGATATCCAGTGAACCTTGCAACCAATGAATGCAACTGTAGGCAATGGCAGATCCGTGGGAAGCCGTGCATACATGCCCTACATCTCATGGTTGTTATTGGAGGTGAAGATGGTGAAGTTGATCAGTATTGCTCTGAATATTTCTCTGTTGCCAAATTTAGGGCTGATTATGTTGAAAATGTGCCTACACTCTTGGGAAAAGACCAATGGAATGTAGTAGACCCAGGGTTCAAACTCCATTCTCCTATACTGACTAGACCAACAGGAAGACCAAGGAAAAACATGATAAGAGCTGGTGAAGAGGGTCATGTAAAAAACAGTGTAAGTGCAAAAGATGTGGTATCTTAGGGTATATTGTTAGGCGTTGTACCAATCCAGTTGATGCATCATTTGGAGAAGAGGAACAATGGGCAGCAACAAATGTAGAGGAGCATGCAGCAGCAGAGGAGAATGCAGCAAGTTTAGAGGATAATGCAGCAGCAGAGGAGAATGCAGCATGTTTAGAGAATGAAGCAACTGAAGTAGCATTTTCGTATGTGTGCTTTTTTGCATTTGTTCTCTTTTTTGTCGATGGTTAAGCTTATTTCTATTTGACCCAGCTCTAGGATAACTAGAGGCACAAGACAGAAATGACCTAGAGAGGAAGAAACTTCGGTTGAACCATCATCTGATGCGGAATTTGAAACCATGGCTTGCAAAGGTTTTGAAGCTATAAGAGAGGAGGAATTTATTTTGTCTGAAGTTCCTTTAAAGATTAGTGAGCCCACAGATGACCGTCAACTGGTCATCACTTGCTCGATCAGTCAAAGCTCAACAAAACCGCCACCACCACAAGTGAAGATCAGAAGCAACAAGACAAATCTTTCAAAAGCACAAAATATCTCAGCCAGGAAAACCAGAAGCAAGACGGTTAACCCATCCCGGAACATAAGGAGCAATGCAAAGATTTGAATTTGAACTTGAATGCAAGTCATAAACTTTGAACTTTAAAGATTTGTAATAAGGATTCTGTCGTCAATTTGAAGTACTGTGAAAACTTGTAAGGTCTAATAATTCTATACGTAAACTTTGAATTTGAACTACTGAGGCAAACTTTGAATTTGAACCAACACTTTAGTCCATTCCCCTGTGGTGTGAGTTGCACAGTTTGCTGAACTATTATAAACGTTAGGTGATTAATCCGATCTCTTTTGCGTCTACAGAACTTGTAGTCATGAGAAATGTGCTCCAAATGAGCTCCCAAGCTAGGGTAAACAGCCCCATTTGTAATCAAGTTTTTTTGGACCTACTCCAAATGAGCCTAATATTTTTTATTAACACCAAATCAATCTATATAGTGTAGATTCGAAGAATCACTATTTATTGAATTAATCTTTCTATTTGTGCATTTTTTTCAGAAAATATAGTTTAATAGAAAAACCATTAAAAACACATTTACAATATGAAAATGGAAAACTAAGTTCAGATCCTTCTTATTCACTTTGGAATCAAGCTTTGGTGATTTTTTTGATTCTTTAAATTTTCAAAAACCAAAGGGAAACCCTACCTCCTCTCATTGGTCTCTATGAAACGTTGTACATGATAGCTCATACGTGTGAATGTTTTTTCATGAAAATGTCCATAGACAAAGTTTATGATTTTTGGTTGGTAACATGTCTCACAAGACAACATTGTGCGCAGGTTTTATATTTTTCTGTTTTTAATTAATGCTGCTCATTTTACCTCAATCGTGCTAGCTATGTTTTTTCCCTAAATGTATGTATACCAACTTTAGTATTTTTTCTCGTTAGTGTGTCCTATAAAACGACGAACGGCAAACGTTTCATATTTTTTTTATTTTTTTTAAAATTATTTATGCTCAGTCAAAGTCTTTGAAACCCTGTTGACCAGCTCAAAACCCCTCTAAACCCCGCGGGGTTTTGCCTAACCCTAGCTCCGAACGTCAGCCGTCCGATCATACCCTAGCGCCAAGCGACATCCCTCGGATGTGGTCTTCTAGAAGTAATTCCGAGGGCAGGCTGCGAGCAGGCTCCGCACTGTTGGATCACATGGACGACTTTGCATTGTTGAATCATGGGGCGATCCGCGAGACTTGTTGGTTGTGCCTCCCCTTTCTTTGGGTACCCCCTTTATTCTGGTGCTTATTCTGCAGCAATGAGAGGAGCCACTCCTCCTCTACTTCTGTTTCTTCGGCGACGAGAGGAGCCACTCCTCTGCTTCTTCTTCTCCTACGACTTTGGGCGATATGTCGAGCTCCACTTCAGCCTCCCGCCCCTCATGGACCCAGTATGGTCTAGTTCCCATGGAGCGATGTCCTAACTGCCCACACATCGCGCCACTGATACGGTTGACTTCGAAGGAGGTCAAGAATCGCAACTATGGGCGCGAGTTCATGAAATTCGAGAGCAAGCCAGAGGGGTAGGTTAGATCTCATGATTTTTCTCTGATTTTTTATATTTGCTTTTAATTCCTTTTTGATCTGGGATTTAGGGTTCATGTTTTCATTTCAGATCGTGAAGAAATGCACACATTTTGAATGGCTGGATGACTACGTTAAGCGGATTCAATTCAATGGGGCCCCAACCCGGGAGCTCAATCTGCCGTCAGCAACAACGAATTTGGTCTCTGAAAGTGCTGCTCTGATAGTTGGGGATGCAGATCTGTAGGGGGAAATAAAGAAGATGAACAAGAACCTGAAGCAGATGATTCAATTGAACAAGTAGGCGAATCTGATAACTTTAGGATTTTGTCCCTTTTATTTTTGTGTACTTTCTCTAGGGTTTGCTTACTTGCTGGTCATCACTCGTTAGAGATGTTATTAGTGTGGTGTCACGTGCTCTAGGATTTGGTTAAATTTGTGGATCATGTGCTCTATGATTTGCTTAAATTTCTGGATCATGTGCTCTATGCTTTGTGTTACTTAATTTGTGGATCATCTGCTCTATGCTTTGTGTTGCATAATTTGTGGATCATGTCAGTTTCGGGTACCCGTCAGTTTCGTCAGTTTCGTACACTTCCAGTTTCTTCAGTTTCGCCAGACAACACCGACCGCAGAAGAACAAAATGTAGTTCTGGGGCCCAAATTGAAACTAAGCTCTGGTTGGGCCGTCTCATTGCGTTGAGTGTCGAAGGCCCACACGCTGGCTCTGTTTTTTCCCTTGATTATTACCATGGTAAATGCATTTATTTCCATGCCGAACAAAAATAGTGCATGATGGTAAATCAATTTATTGTTGGACTTGCACATGTCAAATTTATTTGTACATATCATGGAAATTTCCTTCTGTATATTTCCTACGGCACAACACTTCCATTTTTTGACTGTGGGCATTATAAACAAGTTTTTGTTGCAAGAAAAATATTGTATAGACGATTTTTTGTGTTTGTTTTTTATTAAGAACATGTCAGACTTAATTATGTAGATCATGATATCCATCTGAAACCACATCTAAAATAAAGTCTGGTGGCACCATTAGCCAGCATATCAATGTAGAGAACATGTCTAGGGGCGGCTATGGCACCATATCCATCTAGAGAGCTTGTCTACGGCTCGACTACGACACCATATCCATCGACCGATATCTCACGTAGAAAGCATACATCCATAACATAAAAAGTAGCAACGATAGCATACTTCTTACATAAAACATAGGGTACCCTAAACCATAGCATAGTCCACAACTATTCAAAAATTAGCTTGTTTTTGTTCATACAATATATGGAATAGAGCCACCAACAATTTTAAAAAAAATCTTTTCTTCTTCTTCTTTTCAACATCAACATGACTCATTTTTCTAGCTTTAGTTTCCTTTTTGACACTACAACTACTCCATTATCCGCGCGTTCGAAAACTTGACCCTACTCTAAATGGGCGAAAGCTTGACCCTACTCTAAATGGGCGAAAACTTGCTGGTTTTCATTAAGGAATACTCAATCATTGATTGATTTAGCAGAAGGGATCGTGTACGGCACCATATCCATCTAGAGATTTATCCACGTCAAACAAGATAGAATAGCAAGGAAAAACACTGATAACCGACAACATATAAAATAGGGATTCCCTATAAAATAAGGGTAGCAAGCATAACAAAGTTCTTAGGGGATAACACGACAGAGATCAAAAGTTCATGGTACAACCAACGACATAATTAAGAAAGAAATATATTAAAGATAAAAATCCCTAACACCCTAGGGCAAGACAAGCTCACGATCGAGACCGGGACTTCACCACCATCTTCACTACGCCATCTCTTCACTGCTCCCTCTCCATGCCGTCCTGGCCGATGTAGTAGGGGAGGCTGTGCATACCATCGAGGTTGGGGAAGATGCAGTCGAAGTTTGTGAAAATGTTATGGGTTGTGAATGCGATGAATTCACATCCACACCAAAACACCTTGCCGAGGATGTAGTACGCATCAAATATGTTGGTGAAGGTGACGGTGAGCCCTATCAGCGGAGTCCTGGAGTTTGGACGCACTTCCTCCAGTCGAAACATCACCAGCGAGCCGGCCGGGGGGTGGGAGAAGCCTGCATGGAGGAACCACTCGGCGAACCCCCTTGTACCCCTCTAGCGTGAGAACACCCACACGCGGAGCGTACACTCCACGACGATGTCGGCTCGATACCGTCTCTCCAGCACGGTCGGTGGGAGCTTGAAGGTGGGGCCGTTGTACTGCATCCTCGCCTCGCTTTGAGAGTGCTCTGGGTTTGGGTGAAGGGGACAACACAAATGGATGTGTAGAGAATAGGTGGAGGGGTGGTGATTTAAATAGGGAAAGGGGAAGAGAAGGGGAGTGGCACCGGCCGCTCTTTGGATTTGCTACGTTTAAACGGGCCGCGTCGATCTATATGCCACTTTGATTGCCAACAGGTTTTAATTGCCTCGTTGAATAGATGCGAGCGGATCGAAAAGTGTGAAACAATGATCTACATCGAGGAGACAGGTGTGGGAGATGATACGAACCAGCGGCAACAACTGTCCCTGCGTTTTTGGTGGCTCACGTGAAAATGAGGCCGGTCAGCGTCCATGGCGGCTCACGTGAAAAAGAGGCCGGTCAGCGCATCATGGCGGCGGGCGGCGGCGCATGCAGGTAGGCTAGCTACGTGCATGCATGCAAGCTAGCTGGACATGTCATGTGATAAACCACAAGTATAGGGGATCAATTGTAGCCTCTTTCGATAAGTAAGAGTGTCGAACCCAACGAGGAGCTAAAGGTATAACCAATATCCCCTCGAGTTCTGTCGACCACCGATACAACTCTACGCACGCTTAACGTTCGCTTTACCTAGAACAAGTATGAAGCTAGAAGTACTTTGTAGGTGTTGTTGGATAGGTTTGCAAGATAATAAAGAGCATGTAAATATAAACTAGGGGCTATTTACATAAATAAGCAATAAAGTAAATATAGCGAGTGTGGAAAAGTGTTGGTAGGAGTTGTGAAATTGCCCCTAAGCAATTCACTACTTTACTAGACCGATAGCAAGTTTTATGTGGGAGAGGCATAAGCTAACAAACTTTCTCCTCTTGGATCATATGCACTTATATGATTGGAACTCTAGAAAGCATCCACAACTACTAAATATCGTTAAGGTAAAACCCAACAATAGCATTAACATATCAAGTCCCCTTTATCCCATACGCCACAACCCCCTTACTCGGGTTTATGCTTCTGTCACTCAATCAACCCACTATAAGCGAATCATGAACGTGTTGCAACACCCTACAGCGGGAATCCCTCACGCTTGCGCGACACAGAGGGCACCATATGACAGCAACATAACCACAAGCAAATTAAACCAACTATAGCAATTCATCAATCACTGGTAGGACAACGAAAATCTACTCAGACATCATAGGATGGAAACACAACATTGGATAATAATATGAAGCATAAAGCACCATGTTCAAGTAGAGGGTACATCGGGTTGCGGGAGAGTGGACCGCTGAATCTAGATGGGGGAAAGTGATGAAGATGTTGGTGAAGATGATGGCGGTGTTGGTGTAGATCGCGGTGATGATGATGGCCCCCGGTAGTGTTCTGGCGCCACTGGAAGCAAGGGGGAGAGAGCCCCCCTTCTTCTTATTCTTCCTTGACCTTCTCCCAAGATGGGAGAAGAGTTTCCCCTCTGGTCCATGGTCTCTATGGCGTGGGAGGGGCGAGAGCCCCTCTGGGATTGGATCTGTCTCTCTGTCTCTCTCTGTTTCTGCGTTCCCAGATTCTGTCCTTTCACCGTTTCTTATATATCCGGAGATCCATAACTCCGATTGGATTGAAACTTTCGCCAAGATTTTTCTCTGAAAATTAGCTTTCTTGCAGCCAAAGAAGAGCATCAACTGCCTTATGGGGTGCCCACAAGGGTCAGGGGAGCGCCTGCCCCCTGGGGCGCGCCCCCTGCCTCGTGGCCCCCTCGGGCACCGTCTTGCGTTGATTTTTCCTCCCAAAAATCATAAATATTCCAAAAATATTCTCTGTTCGTTTTATCCCGTTTGGACTCTGTTTGATATGGGGTTTCTGCGAAACATAAAACATGCAACAAACATGAACTGGCATTGAGCAATGGATCAATACGTTAGTCCCAAAATAGTATCAAAAGTTGCCAAAAGTATATGAAAGTTGAATAATATTGGCATGGAACAATCAAAAATTATAGATACGACAGAGACATATCAGCATCCCCAAGCTTAATTCCTGCTCGTCCTCGAGTAGGTAAATGACAAAAACATAATTTTTGATGTGGAATGCTACCTAGCATAATCTTGACCATATATCTAATCATGGCATGAATATTAAGACACGAGTGATTCAAAGCAATAGTCTATCATTTGACATAAAAACGATAATATTTCAAGCGTACTAATAAAGCAATCATGTCTTTTCAAAACAACATGGCCAAAGAAAGTTATACCTACAAAATCATATAGTCTGACTATGCTCCATCTTCACCACATGAAGTATTTAAATCATGCACAACCCCGGTTTTAGCCAAGCAATTGTTTCGTACTTTAGTATTCTCAAACTTTTTCAACTTTCACGCAATACATGAGCGTGAGACATGGATATAACACTATAGGTGGAATAGAATATGATGGTGGCGGTTATGTGGAGAAGACAAAAAAGGTGAAAGTCTCACATTGACGCGGCTAATCAACGGGCTATGGAGATGCCCATCAATTGATGTCAATGTGAGGAGTAGGGATTGCCATGCCACGGATGCACTAAGAGCTATAAGTGTATGAAAGCTCAAACTGGAAACTAAGTGGGTGTGCATCCAACTTGCTTGCTCATGAAGACCTCGGGCATTTGAGGAAGCCCATCATCAGAATATACAAGCCAAGTTCTATAATGAAAATTCCCACTAGTATATGAAAGTGACAATATAGGAGACTCTCTATATGAAGAACATGGTGCTTCTCTAAAGCACAAGTGTGATAAAAGGATAGTAACATTGCCCCTTCTCTCTTTTTCTCTCATTTTTTTGTTTTATTTTTTCTTTGTAGGCTTCTTTGGCCTCTCTATTTTTTTGGGGGGGGGGGCTTCTTTGGCCACTTTTATTTTATAAAGTCCGGAGACTCATCCCGACTTGTGGGGGAATCATAGTCTCCATCATCCTTTCCTCACTGGGGCAATGCTCTAATAATGATGATCATCACACTTTTATTTACTTACAACTCGATATCTAGAACAAAGATATGACTCTATATGAATGCCTCCGGCGGTGTACCAGGATGTGCAATGATCTAGCATATCAATGACATAAAAAACGTACAAGCCACGAAAACATCATGCTAGCTATCTTACGATCATGCAAAGCAATATGACAATGAATGCTCAAGTCATGAATATGATGATGATGGAAGTTGCATGGCAATATATCTCGGAATGGCTATGGAAATGCCATGATAGGTAGGTATGGTGGCTGGTTTGAGGAAGATATAAGGAGGTTTATGTATGATAGAGCATATCGTATCACGGGGTTTGGATGCACCAGCGAAGTTTGCACCAACTCTCGAGGTGAGAAAGGGCAATGCACAGTACCGAAGAGGCTAGCAATGATGGAAGGGTGAGAGTGCGTATAATCCATGGACCCAACATTAGTCATAAAGAACTCACATACTTATTGCAAAAATTTATTAGCCATCGAAACAAAGTAGTACACGCATGCTCCTAGGGGAAGAGTTGGTAGGAGTTAACCATCGCGCAATCCCGACCTCCACACAAAGGATGACAATCAAAAAATAAATCATGCTCTGACTTCATCACATAATCGTTCATCATACGTGCATGCTTCGGGAATCACAAACCTCAACGCAAGTATTTCTACTAATCCACAGTCACCCACTAGCATGACTCTACTATCACCACCTTTATATCACAAAACTATTGCAAAGAATCAAACATATCATATTCAGCGATCTACAAGTTTATGTAGGATTTTATGACTAACCATGTGAATGACCAATTCCTGTCATCTCTCTAAATAGATATAAGTGAAGCAAGAGAGTTTAATTCTTTCTACAAAAGACATGCCCACACTCTAACAAATATAAGTGAAGCAAAAGAGCATTCTACAAATGGTGGTTTTCTATGTGAAGAGAAACAGGCAATCCAAACTTCAAATAATATAACTGAAGCACATGAATCATTCTATAAAGCCATACTCAAAAGATTTAAGTGAAGTACAATGAGAATTCTATAAATCAACCGTGGACTATCTCATACCAGCATGGTGCATAAAAGAAAAGTGAAATCTAAATGCAAAAGACACTCCAAGATTTGCACATATCGCATGAACGAAACGAATCCGAAAACATATCGATACTTGTTGAAGAAAGAGGGGATGCCTTCCGGGGCATCCCTAAGATTAGACGCTTGAGTCTCCTTGAATATTTACTTGGGGTGACTTGTGAATCCCCAAGATTGAGTTATTGCATCTCCTTATTTTCCTCATATCGAGACCTTCTCGATCAAACACTTCATCCACACAAAACTTCAACAGAAAACTCGGTAAGATCGTTAGTATAATAAAGCAAATAAATACTCTAAGTACAGTTGCAAATCAATTCATATTTTGTTTTTTCATTGTGTCTACTATAATATAGCTTTTCCATGGCTTAATCCACTGATAGAAATTTATAGTTTTGTGACAGTCAGGTTTTAGCCCTCTTTTCTTTGCCTGGTTTCCAGTTGAGATGGTTTTGAATTTGAAGTTTTGAATCATTTCATTTGGACTTAACCACTTGGGTACCCCTTGATTTTCACCCAAGTGCTCCCTCTCCTCCTCAAAACCATCATTTCACCCCAGGATCACCTCAAAATTTTGCTTGGAATATTTTTCTTAAATGAAAAATATTCATTTTGCCCACCAAAACCCTAGTTAGCCCCTTTGTGCTCCAAAGCAACCCTAATTTTTCTTGCCCCAAAAATCATGCGAAAAATCCCAATTATTCTTTGGATCCTAGGGCACCTTTCTGAGAAAAAATATTTCATCATTCTTTAGAATATTTTGGCTACAGAAAATAAATTCATTTCTGGACAGAAATGGTAGTTTCTACAGCAACTACCTTTTTACTAGCTCCATTGTAGCTGGTTTTTCTTGTGCCTATTTACCTCAGTAAGTGTAAGTAAAACCCCAAAGCTCAGCCCTTAACTCCCAGTGGTTTGACCACAGTAAATCTCCAAAGTTACTGTCCAGAAACTTGCCAGCAGTACAAGTCCATTTCTACTGCATCTGGATCCAAGCCAAACCGTGGTATCACTTCAAACTACTAAAGACTACACGCCATACATCTTGGTTAGTGCTTAGGGTGGCCTAATGTCATGGTTCACGTGGTGACCGCGTTCATCTGAGCATGCTGGCATGCAATACGCGCGCTCTGCGTGCCGCCTAGCACTCTGTTGAGCGCGTGCTCGCTGCCCAGCCTACCCAAGCATGCCACGTCTCGCCACCATCCTCGTCTCCACCCCCTTAACTGCCTCGTGGCGCTCGCCGACGCCGGAGCTCGCCGCAACGAGCACGGGCAAGGTCTGGTCAACGACACAGTGCGCGGCGCACTGTGCTCGTCGCTTTCCCCCTCGGTCCTGTGCTCGTCCGCTCCCGCAAATAGTTCCCGCATGACCTCCATCGTGTTCCCCTCTCTCTCTGACACCGTTCGTCGCCGGGCGCCGTGGACAGGCGTCCTCCGGCGGAGCCCGAACCCACCTCGCCGCCCGCCTATAAATGCCTCCACCCCAGCCCTCCTTGAGCACCCGCAACTACTCCCACACCCTCCACGAGCCAGTAGAAGCTGCAGCCCGGCCGGGCAGGCCGTGGGCTGCCATCCCAAAGCTCGAGCTTGCCGGCGATCCCTTTAGGATCGTCCCCGTAGCTCCAGCCCCTCTCAGGCTAGGGCGACCCTGCCAGGGCCTCCGCCACTCTTCGATGAGGGCGTTCCGCCCTGTTGGAGCCCCTGGAGCTGCCCCGAGCTGTCGTCGTCTTCGTCTTCGGCGATCCCTGCCCTCTGCCTCCACTGGAGAGGCCAATTCTGTCGTCGTCCGGTCACCAGAAAGTGCAACTATCCCTAGGTGGTTTTGGTAATTCATAACAACATATAGCTCATTGAGCTAATGCTATTCCCAGAAAATTATTTCAGGAAAGCTCAATGAATGGCATGGCATGGATGATGAAAGTGGATCCCTCAAAATATCAAGGACAAAGGATTGGCACAAGCTCAACAGCTCAAGACTCTTCATTTTACATTTTTGTGATCCAAGATCACATTGAGTCTATAGGAAAAGCCAATACTATCAAGGAGGGATGAGGTGTTGCTTAATGAGCCTCTTGCTTCAAGTGCTTAGTGATATGCTCCAAATACCCTCAACTACTTACCCACATCCACATATGACCTAAACCTAAAGTCAAAATCGGTCACACCGATTCTTTCTATCCGGCGACACCGAGTTCAGATGTCATAGCCACTGCCACAAATCCTAAGCAAATCGGTCTCACCGATAGGGATCTTGGTCTCATCGAGATGGGATTGTAATCTCTCTATTTCCCTTTGTAACGTTTCGGTCCAACCGAAGTGAGCGATTGGTCCCACCGAGATTGCAATGTAAACTCTCTGTTTCCCTTTTGTAACATTTCGGTGTCACCAAAAAGAGCGAATCGGTCCCACCGAGTTTACCTGACCAACTCTCTGGTTAGCTAATTACCAAAATCGGTCTCACCGAGTTTGTGTAATCGGTCTCACCGAGATTCGTTTATGCCCTAACCCTAACCATATCGGTCCTACCGAGTTGCATGTCAGTCCCACCGAAAATCCTAACGGTCACTAGGTTTACTGAATCGGTCCGACCGAGTTTGTTGATTCGGTCCCACCGATATTGGTAAATTGTGTGTAACGGTTAGATTTTGTGTGGAGGCTATATATACCCCTCCACCTCCTCTTCATTCGGGGATAGAGCCATCAGAACAAACATACACTTCCAACTTACCAGTTTTGAGAGAGAACCACCTACTCATGTGTTGAGGCCAAGATATTCCATTCCTACCATATGAATCTTGATCTCTAGCCTTCCCCAAGTTGCTTTCCACTCAAATCTTCTTTTCACCATATCCAAATCCTATGAGAGAGAGTTGAGTGTTGGGGAGACTATCATTTGAAGCACAAGAGCAAGGAGTTCATCATCAACACACCATTTGTTACTTCTTGGAGAGTGGTGTCTCCTAGATTGGCTAGGTGTCACTTGGGAGCCTCCGACAAGATTGTGGAGTTGAACCAAGGAGTTTGTAAGGGCAAGGAGATTGCCTACTTTGTGAAGATCTACCGCTAGTGAGGCAAGTCCTTCGTGGGCGACGACCATGGTGGGATAGACAAGGTTGCTTGTTCGTGGACCCTTCTTGGGTGGAGCCCTCCGTGGACTCGCGCAGCTGTTACCCTTCATGGGTTGAAGTCTCCATCAACGTGGATGTATGATAGCACCACCTATCGGAACCACGCCAAAAACATCCGTGTCTCCAACTGCGTTTGAATCCTCGAAACCCTACCCCTTACTTTCTTTCAAGTTGAATGCTTTAATTTCCGCTGCCATATACTCTTTGCATGCTTGCTTGAATTGTGTGATGATTGCTTGACTTGTCCAAATATAGCTAAAATCTGCCAAACTCTAAAATTGGGAAAAAGTTAAGTTTTTAATTGGTCAAGTAGTCTAATCACCCCCTCTAGACATACTTCAAGGTCCTACAAGTGGTATCAGAGATTTGGTCTCCATTTGCTTTTATTTCCATATATTTTGGTGGTCATAGCCTTGGTTTCACAACCTAGGAGAGTATGGCGTCTAGCGAGGGAAATTATTACCGTAGAGGTCCTTACTTTGATGGTACTAATTTTGCTAGTTGGAAGCATAAGATGAAAATGCATATTCTCGGACATAACCCCGCCGTTTGGGATATTGTTTGTATTGGCTTGCAATGTGAATTCTTTGATGGGAGAGAGCTGAACCGTGAAGCTAATCCGGATGAATTGAAGATGCTGCAATACAACGCTCAAGCTTGTGATATCCTCTTCAACAGATTGTGCCCCGAAGAATTCAACAAAATCAGCCATCTTGAGAATGCAAAGGAAATTTGGGACACTTTGATTGATATGGATGAAGGTATTGACTTCGTCAAGGAATCCAAGTTAGATGTGCTCCAAAATCAGCTTGACAAGTTCAAAATGAAGGATGGTGAAGGTGTCGCTGAAATGTACTCTAGGCTTGCTCTTATCACAAATGATATTGTCGGCTTAGGGAGTGAAGAAATGACCGACAGATTCATCATCAAGAAGATCCTAAGAGCATTGGATGGAAAATATGATACCGTGTGCACATTGATTCAGATGATGCCCAATTACAAGAATCTCAAGCCAATGGAGGTCATTGGTAGAATTGTTGCTCATGAGATGTCACTCAAGGATAAGGAGGAACTTCACAACAAGTCAAGTGGTGCTTACAAAGCCTCATGTGAAGCCCCCACATCATCAGGTGAGAAACAAACCTTCAATGAAGAACTGAGCTTAATGGTGAAGAATTTCAACAAATTCTACAAGAGTAGAAGCAAAGAAAGAAGCTCTAAGTCAAGGTCCTACAATGAAAAAAGATCTTCCAGTCGAGAACGCAATTGCTACAATTGTGGGAGACCCAGACACTACTCCAATGAGTGTACGACACCCTACAAAAGAAGAGAAGATTCTCCTAAAAGAAGAAGTAGAAGAGAAGAATCACTGCCAAGAGAGAGGAGGAGTAGAGATGATCGTTATGAACGAAGACCCTCACAGAGAAGCAAGGATTCGGAAAGGAAGGACAAGTCATCAAGGAGCTACACAAAACGAAGACATCAAGCTCATGTTGGTGAATGGGTATCCGGTTCCGACTCTGAACATCACTACGAGAGAAGCTATCACTCCGACTCCGAACATACTCAAGATGAAGGTGTTGCCGGTCTAGCACTGGTGTCAACCAACTCCTACAACATCTTTGAATCACCAAATGAAGGAATTGGAAGATGCTTCATGGCTAAAGGCCCTAAGGTAACTCATCCCAAGTATGTTGATTTCAATAGTGATGAAGATGACTTGCTAGGTGATGACGATTTACTTATTGACAACTCTAACTAAAGAATAAGATTGAGCTTCTAACTAAAGAACTAAACACTCTTAAGTTAGCTCATGAAACTATCTTCGAAAATCATCAAGAACTTTTAAGGGCTCATTTGAAGTTACGCTTTAAAAAGATCAATCTTGAGCAAGAGCATCAGTTCTGAAAGGCAATCAATGATGATCTTCGCAAGAAAAGTTCTTCTTATATTGCCAAGCGTTTACTCTTATATACTTACATGCCTCAAGTCAAGTCTAGTAACAAGAACAAGAAAGATTCTTCATCTAGTAGTAACAATAACAATGCTAAATCCAATATTGTTGCTTCTAGTAGCTCTCTTGATTCCACTAATGATTCTCTTAGCCAAGTTACACTTGAGCAAGAAAATATCTTATTGAAGGGAATTATAGAGAAAAGTGTATACAAGAGCCTTGCCGGGAGTAAGCAATTCGAGGAAATTGTACGCAAGCAAGGAAGGCACCGGAAGAATCAAGGTGTTTGTTTTGAATGAAAGTTCAATGCCAATGGAGTTGAGTGGGAAGAAGATCAATACCCCAAGACGAAGTTTGTTCCCCAACAAGGGAAGTATGATCCTACTTCTTTCAATGGAACACAAACACAAGATGATCTTCCACCACAAGACCACAAGAACAAAGGCAAGGACAAGCTTCAAGAGGAGATTGATGCATTTGAAGAAGCACCTAAGGCCTTGATCAAGTGGGTTCCCAAGACTACGTCAAGTTCTACTTCATCAAGCACAACTACAACACCAAGGATTCCCATCAAGATAATGTGGATCCCTAAGAAGAAGAACTAGAGAGTTCTTGAGGGTGACTCTGCCAACATTCTTCACTCATATCATTATGGCAAGGACAAGTGCAATCAACTTCCACGTCTTGCACTAGTTCAAGGAGTCACAAACCCTCATGTTGGTAAGGCAAGGGACAAGGTAACCTAATGTTTTCATGGACATCATATTGTGTGTGCATCACTCTATGTCTATGGATATTCTTGTTTGTTCCTTGTGGGACTAACCCGTGTAGGTATTGAAAGTGCAACTCACTCCAAAGGATTGCTCCAAAAGATCTACATCAACATTGAGCATCCACATCTTCAACACCAACATGAAGTCATCATCGACAAAACCCAAGGTTAGTTCATCCCTCTAAGGGGGGATCTCACATCTAGGGGGAGCTTAACTCTAAGAATTGAGTCAAAGCAACTCTAATGGTGTGAACACATCAATGCATTATGTAAAAGTGGTAAGCCCACTTGAGCTTAAACGATGAGTATGACCTATGATCAAATGTTCTCATTTGACTCCTAAGTCAATATACTCATATATAGATGACCTAGTCATCGCCAATTGTTTGATAGATGCTAGAATTGAGTGTGCATGCTTTGCCACATATTTCATTTGTCATTTTATTGTGTGAGCATGTTGGTTGCACATTTTACTCATTCGAGGACATCCACTTGTTGTTTTGATTGATTGGTTTCTTTTTCTTTGGCCAAGTGGATGGACAAGAATGCCTAAGAACCTTCTCTAGCTATCTATGCTTTTCTCGTCTCAAACTCTATTCATGCTACATCACAAAATTTGTTCAAGTCAGATTCGAACCACTCTGTGTGAGGAGCACTCGGAGTCCCCGATTCGTCATAGACTTAAACTTCCAAAACTTCTTTGTGATTTTTGGTCTGACCGATTCCTCCATTTCGGTCCTACCGAGATCACTAAGTCGATCTAGGTTTTCAATCTCGGTGCAACCAATTTGAACTTTTCGGTCACACCGAGTTGTTGTAACTGTATATAGTTATGCATCTCGGTGTCACCGAGTTGTTCCACTCGGTCACACCGACAGTGTCGGGCTATATATACTCACGGGCAAAATTTGGAAAACTTTCTCCGAAACTCTTCGCCCGCGCATAGCTCGCTCTGCCTACTAGGTCTACGGATCGTCGACTTCGTCGCCATCCGCCTCCTGTCACTGGTCTCTGCCGCCATCAATGGATTTCTTCTCCGCTGTTGCCGCCGCAGCGAGTTCACCGCCGAACTAGGGTATGAACTCAATCACAGTGCTATCCTCGTCTGATTCTCAGCACATTGTGTTCGTAATGCGTCTTGCCACGATTGAAACACTCCTATCCAGTCAATGCGATCCTTAGAATAGATGTGATTCGAAAATTTAGGGTTAGGTTTCCGCTGAAACCATCTCGGACCCACCGAGTTGGCTAACGCCATTGCACTAGTAAGTCTCGGTTTGACTGAGAATTAGAAATCGGTGTGACTGATTTTAGAACCTTGTGAAACCCTAGCAGTCTCGGTGCCACCGAACTATGACTCGGTCCCACCGAGTTCACTAGTTTAGGTTCCAAAACTGCTTCGGTATCACCGAGTTTGAAAATCGGTAGATCCGAAATGCTTTTTGTGGAAACTAAAACTAAGTTTTTTGAATCATTCTTTTGCAAAAATCTCTGCATTTTGTGATGCTCATCCATTCTATCTCATCTATAACTATTCAAAGGGTCAACAATCAGTGATTTGCAGCATGTCAGACCAAAGTGATAGTCAGAACAAGTCAGCAGAGCAGATTCACATGAGTGAGGGCACTAGTCCCTCCAGCAGCTCAGATGAAGCGAGCAGAATCACTCCAAGCAATTTGCCCAAAGCAGCCACAAGAGCAAGAAGGAAGAGAACCTCAGACTCTGAGGATGAGGATTATGTGGTTGTTGAAGATGAGGCTACTTCCAAGAAGGTAGTACTCAAGAAGGTGCACAGCTCAACTGCAGTAAAGCCAGGCATGAAGATCAAAAGGCCAGTAGGAAGACAACCAATGTCCAAGGCCAGAGGATCAACTCAAGTACCTGAAAAGCCTGATCCCAAAGAGCCAGCTACAGAAGGAAAGAAAAGGAAGGAAAGGGTTAAGAAGACCATGGCCAGAGTTGTTGGTCAACCTTCCATGATGGAAGAGGGAGAAGAGGTTGCTGAACCAGCACCCAAGGCACATAAGCTTATGGGTGATGCTATAAAGTCAGGGGCTGCAACATCAAAGCCAAAGAAGCACCCAAAGCTGCCCCCAAGCCCAATATTGCACCTAAGAGGAATACCAGGAGTATACCAGCAGCTGAGAAGAACAAGGCCCCAATGTCTGATGTTGCTGCTGAGGAAGATGAAGAAGGGAAGGTCCTAAGGAAGCTCAAACCCAAGATCCCAGACCACAATGATGCTCATCCTGTGGCTGAGGACATGAATATCAGGAGAGACTCAGGGTTGAGGCTATGGAGATTGTCAGATCCATATGCCACCAGGAGAAGGACTGTTGTGGATTACAGGTTCCACACCAAGGAGCAGCAGGACTTCTACGAGACAATCTTGTTGGACAAGAAGCCCATAGTGTGTGATATGAGGTGGGTCGACTGGACCTACATGAAGGAAAATGAGGAACACTATCCTGGAGTATATGACAATTTTGTTGCTTGTGGAGTTGCAGATTTTGTTGGGCAGAAGCTCACCAACTGGAATGATGAGCTCATTATGCAATTCTACTCCACAATACACTTCTATCCACATGGGAGGATAGTTTGGATGTCTGAAGGAACAAGATACCAGTCAACCATTGAGTAATGGGCAAGGCTGATCAATGCCCCAGAGGAGAGTGAAGATGACTTGGATGTATATGCCAAGAAGAAGATGGGACACAATACTATGTCACATATGTACAAGGAGATCCCGGACAAAGCTCTTGAGACTTTCTCGTTTGGATCAGTCCATTTTCTTCTATCAGGGCTGCCTACAATCAACTGGATCTTAAGGCACACTCTTTTGCCCAAGTCAGGTGACCACAACATGATCAGAGGGCATGCTATTAACTTGCTACACATTTTTGATGTACCTCAGAAATTCAAGGTCATGAGCCTTATGGTAGAAACTATCAAAAGGACTGCAGCAGATCAAAAGAGAAGTTGTGGATATGCCCCACAAATTCAGGAGTTGATTAACTCAAAGATGGGCACATGAAAATATCTGTTGGATAAAGAACATTTTGCTCTCTATCCAGACTTTGAGGACAATCAAGTTGTCATGACTAAGAATGAACCATCATCAGTGCAAGCTCAAGAGAAGAAGGAGAAGGCAACGAAAGAGAAGGCTGCCAAGATGCCAACTCAAGAGGAGGCATCTGAGTATTTCTTGAAGAACAAATAGGAGCAGCTTGGTTACTTGATAGCATCAACACTGAGGATTGAGAAGGGGTTGGCCACCCGAACTCAAAACCAGGAGAGCCTGGAGAGAATCATGGAAGAAAAATTCTATGATCTTGATGTCAAAGTAACTGAGATTCAGTCAGTTGTGGAACAGCTTCAGGATGACATGCAGGAGAGGAAGGGCAAGACAACCACTGATGCATTTGCTAGAGTACCTAGAGCTCAGAGGTTAGCTGCAGTGCCTGTGACAGACACAAGAGCCACATCATCAGCACCAGCTACAGCTCCTACAGCTCCAGTGCAACCAGCTCCAGCACCAACTCCTCCAGCTCCATTTACATCGACTGAAGCCTTCATTCTTGGAGTTATCTGGACACCACCACCACCTGAAGACCAAGCCTGAGAGTCGATCTAGCACTATGCATATTCTATGAACTTTTTGGTAACTTGTTGCCAAAGGGGGAGAAAAATGTATAGATCATAGGCTTCGAGAGAGAGAGAGTGTTGCTTTTGTTCTCTCTTGTCTTCTTGGTTGAACTTTGTTTGCTTTTGATTGCTTGAGATACTATGCAATTACCTGTGAGACATTGATGATCATGTGTTTGATCATAAGCTACACTTATGCATGTTTGATGATATTATCTTACTTATCCTTATATGATCATTCACTTTGCTTGGTGATGAGTGCATGTATTAAATCTTTATTATTTTGAGCACTCCACCGAGATTTATGTGACATGGAAGAGTAACCCATGAGCCTAATTCCTTGTGCATTTGCAGTCCAAAGCAAATCTTAAACTATGCACAAATTTAGGGGGATCTCTTGCTTATCACATACTTTTCAAAGCGACAATGTTTTTCAATCTTATTATCATTTGTCAAAGCTTTGATCTATATGTTGTCATCAATTACCAAAAAGGGGGAGATTGAAAGTGCAACTATCCCTAGGTGGTTTTGGTAATTCATAACAACATATAGATCATTGAGCTAATGCTATTCCAAGACAATTATTTCAGGAAAGCTCAATGAATGGCATGGCATGGATGATGAAAGTGGATCCCTCAAAATATCAAGGACAAAGGATCGGTTCAAGCTCAAAAGCTCAAGACTCTTCATTTTATATTTTTGTGATCCAAGATCACATTGAGTCTATAGGAAAAGCCAATACTATCAAGGAGGGATGAGGTGTTGCTTAATGAGCCTCTTGCTTCAAGTGCTTAGTGATATGCTCCAAATACCCTCAACTACTTTCCCACATCCACATATGACCTAAACCTAAAGTCAAAATCGGTCACACCGATTCTTTCTATCCGGCGACACCGAGTTCAGATGTCATAGCCACTGCCACAAACCCTAAGCAAATCGGTCTCACCGATAGGGATCTCGGTCTCACCGAGATGGGATTGTAATCTCTCTATTTCCCTTCATAACATTTCGGTCCAACCGAAGTGAGCGATTGGTCCCACCGAGACTGCAATGTAAACTCTCTGTTTCCCTTTCGTAACATTTCGGTCTCACCGAAAAGAGCGAATTGGTCCCACCGAGTTTACCTGACCAACTCTCTGGTTAGCTAATTACCAAAATCGGTCTCACCGAGTTTGTGTAATTGGTCTCACCGAGAGTACGTTATGCCCTAACCCTAACCATATCGGTCCTACCGAGTTGCTTGTCAGTCCCACCGAAAATCCTAACACTCACTAGGTTTACTGAATCGGTCCAACCGAGTTTGTTGATTCGGTCCCACCGAGATTGGTAAATTGTGTGTAATGGTTAGATTTTGTGTGGAGGCTATATATACCCCTCCACCTCCTCTTCATTCGTGGAGAGAGCCATCAGAACAAACCTACACTTCCAACTTACCAGTTCTGAGAGAGAACCACCTACTCATGTGTTGAGGCCAAGATATTCCATTCCTACCATATGAATCTTGATCTCTAGCCTTCCCCAAGTTGCTTTCCAAATCTTCTTTCCACTAGATCCAAATCCTATGAGAGAGAGTTGAGTGTTGGGGAGACTATCATTTGAAGCACAAGAGCAAGGAGTTCATCATCAACGCACCATTTGTTACTTCTTGGAGAGTGGTGTCTCCTAGATTGGCTAGGTGTCACTTGGGAGCCTCCGACAAGATTGTGGAGTTGAACCAAGGAGTTTGTAAGGGCAAGGAGATCGCCTACTTCGTGAAGATCTACCGCTAGTGAGGCAAGTCCTTCGTGGGCAATGACCATGGTGGGATAGACAAGGTTGCTTCTTCATGGACCCTTCTTGGGTGGAGCCCTCCGTGGACTCGCGCAGCCGTTACCCTTCGTGGGTTGAAGTCTCCATCAACGTGGATGTACGATAGCACCACCTATCAGAACCACGCCAAAAACATCCGTGTCTCCAACTGCGTTTGAATCCTCCAAACCCTACCCCTTACTTTCTTGCAAGTTGAATGCTTTAATTTCCGCTGCCATATACTCTTTCCATGCTTGCTTGAATTGTGTGATGATTGCTTGACTTGTCCAAATATAGATAAAATCTGCCAAACTCTAAAATTGGGAAAAGGTTAAGTTTTTAATTGGTCAAGTAGTCTAATCACCCCCCTCTAGACATACTTCAAGGTCCTACATCACCTCTAGCCATGCTACGGGTACGGATAGGTGCACAACCTTCTCCTTCGACCCCCTTCTCGTTTGACTCCAAGAACCCTCTTCGCCGGCGTGTGCTCCACCGAAGCGCTGCCTCCCTCTGTTTCCCTCTCCCCTCCATCTTGCCTGACTAGTCAGCCACTCATTACGCGTGCGAAGCAGTATGAGTGGTGGCGCCCTGGGCGTTTACGCCTTCGACGTCACCCCCCAGTTTGTTTATATTTATTTCAAATTCATTTAAATCCAGGAAACTTCAAACAACCATAACTTTTTATCTACAATTCCAAATGAATTGATTCTTTTTTGCATTGTGTTCTTTGTCCAAAAATCTAACAGCACCCCAAAGATGAGATTTTCCCTTGCTTTCTAGATTTTCTGGCAATTTTCAGAAGGTTTGTTGATGTTTTCTTTTTGTGGTTTTATTTATTTTCAGAAGAGCAAGCTTGTCTTGAGGATCACCAGGAGATTTGTGAACCTCATCAGCACTAAGGCAAGCCACAACAAAATTTTCATAGTGCCACTTCAATATTTGTGATTTTCCTACTTGAACTGAGGATTATTCATGCATTTAAATTATTTGTATGATAATTATATTCTGTTAGATGCTTGTCATGTTAAAAAGTTTGATTTACAGAAAGTTTGATGTAAATCTTGTTGAGAAGCTAACAAGAACTTTGTTATGAGTAATGAATAAATGGTATGCATCACTAAGTTCGAAGTATCTTGAGTTGATGATGGCTTCGTGGGAGCGTGGTTGATTTAGTTATTTTCATGGTTATGTGATGCATGTGTTAGTGATGCATATCATGGCATTATGACATCGGTTATTTCCACTTTAAGTTGGACATGATAAGTAACTCAACTTGAATATGTTGTTGATCGGGTCATGGTGGCGCTGAAACGAGTCTTTCCCAGTGCAACCACATTTTCCGGTATGGGACGGTGTTAATGCGTTTCATTGTCATGCCTCTGGTCGGTGCCTCCATCTAGGGAAGGTTATGGGCGTGCTGTACCCTGGCCCGGTAAGCAGGCATAACCTTGTGAGCCTGTTGTTAAATTAAGTTTTGGTACCGGGTCCCAGAGTGGATCGTGGCCACGATGGTGGTCGAGGTGTCTGGAGGTAGACACGGGGCCACCCAGGACTAGCCCGATGAGGACTGAGTCGGAGTGGCTGGGAGAGTGTCATGACAATGAAGTGGTTTCGTCGGAATGCATTTGGTCCACCCGAATGGGAGTGCGAGGCCATGGATTCTGTAGTGTGGGTACATTGTATTAATCTATTGATAGCCGAGTCCGCAATTACGGACACGCTCGAAAGTAGGGTACACCATGGGTCAACACTTAATAAATATGCATACTAAGTTTGCACTGAGGATGGTCGTGAGGCCATCGTGTTGAGTTGGGCCATATATTGGTTGGGTTGTGATCGCCGTAAGGATCACGGGCCATGTATTGGTCGGGTTGTGATCGCCGTCAGGATCACGGGCCATGTATTGGTCGGGTTGTGATCGCTGTAAGGATCACAGGCCATGTATTGGTCGGGTTGTGATCACCGTAAGGATCACGTGTTTGTTTTTGAGATCATCACGTTTGTGGTCTGGAAACGATCATGTTTGGTAGGCTAGTCCATGGGACGAGTACGAGTTGAGCATATTCACATCATGTTGGATATATTGTTGCATTGTTATTAAATGGTTAAATATCATGATATTGTTTGTCATTATGTTTATGCTTGTTGTGAGCTTGCAAGTACATTCAATGTACTGACCTGGCGTGTCATGCCAGATTTCAGGAAAGTCTCGTTGAAAAGGAGAGCTGCCCGAGTCTAGATCGTGTCCACATCGGTGTCCCCGTGCTATGGAGTTCTGCTACGATGTTGTTCCGCTGCCGTGTAGTTGTCATGATTGAGGCCCCTTTATGTTCACTAAATAATGTACATATTGTTCAGCCGCACCGTGTGTGCCGCTTGGCCTCGCTAACTGTTGTAATATAAACTATGCTCTGCTAGCATGAATTAAGCGTTTTTTTTCTGTGCCAAGTTGTTGTGTGTTGCCAGAAGACAAGGTCTCTGGGCTGGCAATGCAAGGTAAACCGGTTGCTCTGAGCCGGGGTGCCACAACGCTTGGTATAAGAGCCGCGCTGACTGTAGGCCACGCTAGACTACGCCAAGTTAACTGGACGTTAGATACGAGTTGTAGCTGAGTGCGGGTAACATGTGTAGCTGGTTGTTGCATTGCATGCACTGATATTTATTTTTATGCTAACATGCTAATGATTGTGAGTGTAGATGGCTCCTGTGCTGTATCCATGCTAGTTGCAGCTGATGTCGTACACGTCGCCGCATCTCTTTCGTAACGTGTGGTGTCGGCTGTACCCCCACGGTGATGATCCTGTCTATTGTGTGTACCGGGAGCGTCTAGCTGACTCAGTGTATGAGTATCACGCCGTGGTTACTCTGTGCACCAGTTCTGATTCCAGCTCTTACACTCGTACCTCTCGAAGCGGCTATGCTTCTACCGCTTCTCAGGTTGTCCAGTTTGCTGCATTCGAGGTACTTGTTGAGCTCTGCTACAACGAGGTCCGGATGCAGAACCACCCAGTTTCCATTACTATCCTTCTCTCCATGATAATGGTCGTGTCCGTTTTCCTGTCATTGATCCGGAGTCTGATAGTGTAGCTAGACACCTTTCTCGCTATATCACTGCTAGCTATCTTCTGATCTACGAGATTGCTTGTGAGCTGAGTCGTGCCCGTACTGCTTTAGCATCTGCTTTAGTCTCTGCTAGCTCAGCCACTACTCCACCATCTGTAGGATTTACTCCTTATATTCCCGCCAGTTCTAGATGCCATGTTTCCCCGGTTACTCCTCCGAGTAGCTCGGGCACCGTGACTGTGAGTCCACTTAGTGCTCCTACTGAGTGGGTTTCAGTCCTCGCCACTCCTGTAGCCCCGATGATTCACCCTCCACCTACCCTAGAGGGAGAGCCCTCGAGGCAGCATCATCGTGTCGCTTTTAACCCAGAGGTCTCAGTTAACCCCGTCAGTTCAGGATCCGAGTCCGCTTCAGGAGAGGACCCCGCAGCACCAGCAGAGCAGTAGAGCTTCCGAGTATTCGCAGTCGTCAGGATGGAGTATGGATGTAGTCGTACGAGTCATGATGTTTCGTTTCATGTATGAGGGTAGTTGGACCTGGCATGTTGTTATCTTTCATGTATGAGTCTATGTATAATTATGTTGGACTTTATTTTATTTGCCGTATTTTCTTTGCCATTTCGTTTTTTCTTGGATATTGTTGCTGGCTTCTCCCTAGTTTATTTTGAATTCTTCTCAGCTCTTGGGAAAATAATCATATTAGGATGACGCAGGGAGGTTGCAGTAGCAACGTTCACGAGGGTTCTCCTGTTCGGCATTCCGCACGACAGGCAGAGATATCACCCGAGCCGTACGTTCCACCACCGCCTCCACCGCCAAATCCGTCCTCCACCGAGCAAATTATGCGTATGTTCGAGGAAAGATGAAATAATGATCTGATGGAAATATTCAGAAGTATCCAAGCTATGGTTGGACAGAACATAAATCAGCCCGGCCATCACTCCAAGTTATCTGATTTTCAAAGAACTAAGTCTCCCAGTTTCAGCCAGGCCACTGATCCCTTGGATGCAGATGATTGGCTGAGAACTATGGAAAAGAAGCTTGAGGTTGCTCGAACTGATGAAGGGGATAAGGTTCCATTTGTAACACATTATCTTGAAGGCGCTGCTACCATATGGTGGGAAAATGAAAAAGCCATGGGGACTGCTGATGAAGAAATAACCTGGTCAAGATTCAAGGAGCGATTCCGGAAATATCACATCCCTACGGGAATTATGAAGACTAAGCATCGTGAATTTCTCGCACTCCTCCGAGGAAGTCAGTCTGTGGGAGAATACTTGCAGAAATTCAATCACCTGTCACGTTACTCTCAATATGACGTGGCCACTGAGGAAAGAAAGATGGACAGGTTCCTTGGTGGATTAAACCCGCAACTCCGTTGTGCTCTCAGTATGTTGGATTTCCCAGATTTCCAAACTCCGGTGAACAAGGCTTTCATTGTTGAAAGGGAACACAAGCTTGTATCAGATAATGAGCCTGCCCATAACGATCATAAACGCAAGTTTGAGCCAAGAAAGGAAATGCAGCCATCACAGAAGGCTCATACCTAGCAGCCGACTCAGGTAGCATACAAGCCCAATTGGCAACAAAATGTGAACAAGGCCACCACCCAAGTCAAGAATGACGTGCTCAACCAAGTTCTGGAGAATCACCTGCGCAGCAATTCTTGTTACAGTTGTGGACAAACTGGGCATTATGCCAAACAGTGTCCCAAGAACAACCGGACCAATGCTACATTCAAGCCACAAGTCCATTATCTGGAGGCATGCCCAAACCAGCACGACATCACGGGATACGTTCATCACATTTCCACCGACGAAGCCCAAGAGAACCCCGAAGTCGGCATTGGTATGTTCCCTGTTAATAACATGCCTGCAGTAATTTTATTTGACTCTGGGGCCTCCCACTCTTTTATTTCTCGGAGTTTTGTTGCCCAAAACAAATTTCCTTGTTCGCTTTTGGCCAAGAATATGCTGGTACAAACCCCGGGATCTCTAATCAGAAGCAATCTAGTCTCCTGCAATTTGGAAGTCAATATCAATGGAGTCCGTTTTCCAACCTCTTTGATACTTATTGAGTCTGATAAGTTGGATGTTATCTTGGGTATGAATTGGCTGACTCAGTACCAAGTGTGTATAAATTGTACGACCCGAGAAGTCAACTTGACCAGCCAAGAGGGACAAACTACAAAATTTATTGCTCATAGGAGCATACCCTCAAAGGAAATGGTCTTTACATCAATGGCTGAAATGGAATTAATTCCGGTGGTCAGCGAGTTTCCTGATGTATTCCCAGAAGAACTGCTAGGCATGCCACCTGATCGAGAGCTTCAATTTGCAATAGATCTTGTGCCCGGAACCACACCAACACACAAGAAATATTATCTAATGCCGTCATCGGAATTAGTGGAGGTAAAGAAACAGCTTGATGAAATGCTCCAAAAAGGGTATATCCGCCCCAGTTCCTCACCATGGGGATCACCTGCTATTTTCGTGGACAAGAAAGATGGCTACCTCCGCATGTGTGTGGATTACCGACAGTTGAATGATGTCACAATAAAAAACAATTACTCTCTGCCAAGAATTGATGATTTGTTTGATCAGCTTAGTGGAGCCAAGATGTTCTCCAAGATTGATTTACGGACTGGATATTATCAGCTCAAAATTAAAAAGGAGGAAATTCCCAAGACCGCATTCACCACTCGCTACGGTCTCTATGAATATACAGTCATGTCTTTTGGCCTCACCAACGCCCCTGCCTTGTTCATGCACATGATGAATAAAGTATTCATGGACTTCCTCGATAAGTCTGTGGTCATCTTCATTGATGATATACTCATTTACTCAACAAGTGAAGAGGATCATAAGGAACACCTCCGAGCAGTGTTACAACGACTCCGTGAGGATCAGTTATACGCCAAATTCAGTAAATGTGAGTTTTGGCTCAAGCAAGTTGAATTCCTCAGGCATGTGCTATCCGCTGAAGGTATAGCCGTGGACCCAAGCAAGGTAAAAGATGTGCTCGACTGGTTGCCACTCGCAACCGTATCTCAGAACCAGAGTTTTCTTGGATTAGCCGGATACTACCGCCGTTTCATTAAAGGGTTTTCCAAGATTGCTAAACCCATCACAGAGCTGCTCAAAAAGGATAAGAAGTTTGAATGGACTAAGGACTGTGAGAAAAGTTTCACTAAGTTAAAGAAACGCCTGACGAGTGCACCAGTATTAACACTTCCAGATATCTACCGCAGCTTTGATGTGTACTGTGACGCTTCCAGGCATGGACTGGGATGCATACTTATGCAAGATGGCAAGGTAGTAGCTTATGCCTCACGGTAGCTACGACCCCACGAAGGGAATTACCCCACTCATGATTTGGAAATGGCCGCGGTAGTTCATGCTTTGAAAATTTGGAGACACTACCTCATCGGAAAAAGGTGCCAAATTTTTACCGATCACAAAAGCCTCAAATATATATTTACTCAGCTGGATTTAAATCTCCGTCAACGAAGATGGCTTGAGTTGGTCAAGGATTATGACCTTGGAATAAATTACCATCCGGGTAAGGCCAACGTGGTTGCCGATGCACTCAGTCGAAAGCCCGTCAGTTTAAATGTCATATTGGAATCTTTGCCTCCCGAACTTAAAGAAGAGATTGCTCAGCTCAACCTGGTCATAGTTGAGGCTGGCCTTGCCAATATTCTGAAAGTTACCCCTACTCTTGAGGAATAAATCCGCAAATCCCAGCTAGGTGATGCCGATCTGCAGAAATGTGTCAAGCTTTCCGATTTCTCGAAGGATCAGTGCGATACCCTCCGATTCTGGGGAAGGATTTGTGTGCCTAATCAAATAGATTTGAAGCAGAAGATCCTTTCAGAAGTCCACGAATCCTCGTATTCAATTCACCCTGGAGGTACAAAAATGTACGAAGACCTTCGACAAATATTCTGGTGGGATGGAATGAAGAAAGACATTTCTTATTTCGTGGCCTGTTGTGACATATGCAACAAAGTAAAGGCGGAACATCAGAATCTAGTCGGACTTCTCCAACCGCTGCCAGTGTCACAATGGAAATGGGATGATGTCTGTATGGACTTCATCACAGGACTACCTAAGACCCGACGAGGCAATGATGCAATCTGGGTCTTAGTGGATACATTAACCAAGGTAGCCCTCTTCCTTCCGATCTGAACCTCATACCGAGCAGATGAGCTTGCACAACTGTATGTATCCAGAATAGTCAGTCTGCATGGAGTTCCCCGAACCATCACCTCTGACCGAGGTTCCCTTTTCACCTATGCTTTTTGGTCCCGTCTCCATCAAGCCCTAGGAACGGAATTGAAATACAATACCGCTTATCATCCTCAGATGGATGGACAGATAGAACGGGTAAATCAAATACTCGAAGACATGCTCCGAGCTTGTGCCTTGGCCCAAGGCCCAAAATGGGAAGATTGCTTGCCGTACGGAGAATTCTCGTATAACAATAACTTCCAGACCAGTTTAAAGATGTCACCATATGAAGCTTTGTATGGCTGTAAGTGCCGCACTCCACTAAATTGGTCTCAAACCAGAGATAGCCATATTTTCGGAATGGACCTCATGCTGGAAGCCAAAAAGCAAGTCAAGGAGATCCGAGACAGATTGCAATTGGCCAAATCGCGGTAGAAAAGTTATTACGATGCAAAACACCGACAGATCAGCTTTGAACCCGGAGAACATGTCTATCTTCAAGTCACGCCTATGAAAGGTATCAAGAAGTTTCAAACCCGTGGAAAATTGGCACCCAAATTTATTGGTCCATTTCCCATTATGACACGAGTGGGTGCTATGGCATATCAGTTGGAGTTGCCCCCTGAGTTGTCAGAAGGGCACAACGTGTTCCACGTTTCACAATTGCGACCGTGCATATCACCGCCTGAGAAAAGACAGATTTGACAGAGATAGAGCTGGCAAAGGAATTAACCTATGAAGAGAGCCGGTGAAAATTTTGGATCAAATGGAAAGAGTCACTCGGAGTAAAGCACAGAAGTTTTACAAAGTCCAATGGAAGCACCATACCGAGTCAGAATCAACCTGGGAATCAGAAGAATTTCTAAGGGCATGTTATTTAGAATGGTTTTTCCAAGCAACCGAATCTCGAGGATGAGATTCATTCTAAGTGGGGGAGGTTTGTGACAGTCTGGTTTTAGCCCTCTTTTCTTTGCCTGGTTTCCAGTTGAGTTGGTTTTGAATTTGAAGTTTTGAATCATTTCATTTGGACTTAACCACTTGGGCACCCCTTGATTTTCACCCAAGTGCTCCCTCTCCTCCTCAAAACCATCATTTCACCTCAGGATCACCTCAAAATTTTGCTTGGAATATTTTTCTTAAATGAAAAATATTCATTTTGCCCTCCAAAACTCTAGTTAGCCCCTTTGTGCTCCAAAGCAACCCTAATTTTTCTTGCCCCAAAAATCCTGAGAAAAATACCAATTATTCTTTGGACCATAGGGAACCTTTCTGAGCAAAAATATTTCATCACTCTTTGGAATATTTTGGCTACAAAAAATAAATTCATTTCTGGACAGAAATGGTAGTTTCTACAACAACTACCTTTTTACTAGCTCCATTGTAGCTGGGTTTTCTTGTGCCTATTTACCTCAGTAAGAGTAAGTAAAACCCCAAAGCTCAGCCCTTAACACCCAGTGGTTTGACCACAGTAAATCTCCAAAGTTACTATCCAAAAACTTGCCAGCGGTACAAATTCATTTCTACTACATCTAGATCCAAGCCAAACCATGGTAACACTTCAAACTACTAAAGACTATACGCCAGACATCTTGGTTAGTTATTAGGGTGGCCTGATGTCACGGTTCACGCGGTGACCGCATTCGTCCGAGCATTCTGGCATGCAATACGCGCGCTCTGCGTGCCGCCTAGCGCTTTGTTGAGCGCGTGCTCGCTGCCCAGCCTGCCCAAGCATGCCATGGCTTGCCACCATCCTCGTCTCCACCCCCTTAACTCCCCCTGGTGTTCGCCGACGCTGGAGCTCGCCACAGCGAGCACGGGCACGGTCCGGACAACAACACAGTGTGTGGCGCACTGTGCTCGTCGCTTTCCCCCTCGCTCACGTGCTCGTCCGCGCCTGCAAATAGTTCCTGCATGACCTCCGTCGTCTTCCCCCTCTCTCTCTGGCGCCATTCGTCGCCAGGCGCCATGGGCAGGTGTCCTCCGGCGGAGCCCGAACCCTCCTCGCCGCCCGCCTATAAATGCCTCCACCCCAGCCCTCATTGATCACCCGCAACTACTGCCACACCCTCCATGAGCCAGTAGAAGCTGCAGCCCAGTCGGGCAGGCCGCGGGCTGCCGTCCCGAAGCTCGAGCTCGCTGGTGACCCCCTTCGGATCATCCCCGTAGCTCCAGCTCCTCCCAAGCTAGGGCGACCCTGCCAGGGCCTCTGCCACTCTTCGGTGAGGGCGTTCTGCCCTGTTGGATCCCCTGGAGCCGCCCCGAGCCGCCATCGTCTTCGTCTCTGGCGATCCCTGCCCTCTGCCTTTGCTAGAGAGGCCAATTCCATCGCCGTCCGGTCACCTCTAGCCACGCTACGGGTACGGGAAGGTGCGCAACCTTCTTCTCCTTTGATCCCCCCTCTCGTTTGACTCCAAGAACCCTCGTCGCCAGCGTGTGCTCCGGCGAAGCGCCGCCTCCCTCTGTTTCCCTCTCCCCTCCTTCTGGCCTAACTAGCGGGGCCCGCTAGTTAGCCACTCATTACGCGCGCGAAGCAGTATGAGTGGTGGCGCCCTGGGCGTTTGCGCCTTCGACGTCACCCCCTAGTTTGTTTATTTTTATTTCAAATTCATTTAAATCCAGGGAACTTCAAACAACCATAACTTTTTATCTATAAGTCCAAATGCATTGATTCTTTTTGCATTGTGTTCTTTGTCCAAAAATCTAACAGCACCCCAAGGATGGGATTTTTCCTTGCTGTCTAGATTTTCTGGCAATTTTCAAAAGGTTTCTTGATGTTTTCTTTTTGTGCTTTTATTTATTTTCAGAAGAGCAAGCTTGTCTTGAGGATCACCAAGGGATTTGTGAACTTCATCAGCACTAAGGCAAGCCACAACAACATTTTCAGAGTTCCACTTCAATATTTGTAATTTTCCTACTTGAAATCATGATTATTCATGCATTTAAATTATTTATATGATAATTATATTTTGTTAGATGCTTGTCTTGTTAAAATGTTTGACTTATAGAAACTTTAAATTAAATCTTGTTGATAAGCTAACAAGAACTTAATTATGAGTAGTGAATAAATGGTGTGGTCATGGAGGTTAATACTTAGTTTAATTATTATTCTTGCATGATGAAAAAGAAAATGATGAGATTGATAGAAATGATTCTGGTTTAAGTGAGGTTTGATCTTAACCAGAGAAGTATCTTGAGTTGATGATGGCTCCGTGGGAGCGTGGTTGATTTAGTTATTTTCATGGTTATGTGATACATGTGTTAGTGATGCATAGCATGGCATTATGACACCGGTTATTTACACTTTAAGTTGAACATGATAAGTAACTCAACTTGAATATGTTGTTGACCGGGTCATGGTGCCGCTGAAACGAGTCTTTCCCAGTGCAACCACATTTGCCGGAATGGGACGGCCTTAATGCGTTTCATTGTCGTGCCTCTGGTCGGTGCCTCCATCTAGGGAAGGTTATGGGCGTGCTGTACCCTGGCCCGGTAAGCAGGCATAACCTTGTGAGCCTGTTGTTAAGTTAAGTTTTGGTACCGGGTCCCAGAGTGGATCGTGGCCACGACGGTGGCCGAGGTGTCTAGAGGTAGACATGGGGCCACCCAGGATTAGACCGATGGGGACTAAGTCGGAGTGGCCGGGAGAGTGTCATGACAATGAAGGGGTTTCGTCGGAATGTCGTTGGTCCACCCGAATGGGAGTGCGAGGCCATGGATTCCGTAGTGTGGGTACAATGTATTAATCTATTAATAGTCGAGTCCACGGTTACAGACATGCTCGAAAGTATGGTACACCATGGGTCAACACTTAATAAATATTCACACTAAGTTTGCAGTGAGGATGGTAGTGAGGCCATCGTGTTGAGTTGGGCCATGTATTGGTCGGGTTGTGATCACCGTAAGGATCACATGCCATGTATTGGTCGAGTTGTGATTGCCGTAAGGATCACGGGCCATGTATTGGTCGGGTTGTGATCGCCGTAAGGATCACGGGCCATGTATTGGTCGGGTTGTGATCACCATAAGGATCACGAGTTAGTTTTTGAGATCATCACGTTTCTGGTTTGGAAATGATCACGTTCGGTAAGCCAGTTCATGGGACAAGTACCAGTTGAGCATATTCACATCATGTTGGATATATTGTTGCATTGTTATTAAATGGTTAAATATCATGATATTGTTTGTCATTATGTTTATGCTTGTTGTGAGCTTGCAAGTACATTCAATGTACTGACCTGGCGTGTCATGCCAGATTTCAGGAAAGTCTCGTTGAAAAGGAGAGCTGCCCGAGTCTAGATCATGTCCAGATCGGTGTCCCCGTGCTATGGAGTTCCACTACGACGTTGTTCCGCTGCCGCGTAGTTGTCATGATTGAGGCCCCTTTATGTTCACTAAATAATGTACATATTGTTCAGTCGCACTGTGTGTGCCGCTTGGCCTCACTAACTGTTGTAATATAAACTATGCTCTGCTAGCATGAATTAAGCGGTTGTTTTTCTGTACCAAGTTGTTGTGTGTTGCCAGAAGACAAGGTCTCTGGGCTGGCAATGCAAGGTAAACCTGTTGCTCTGAGCCGGGGTGCCACAAGTTTCATCAAAACAAGTAAACTATGCATCAAAAACAGAATCTGTCAAAAACTGAACAGTCTGTAGAAATCTGAATATTCACCATACTTATGGTACCCCAAAAATTCTACAAAAATTAGGAAAAATAAAAAAAATTGTACATAAATACAGGTCAAGAAGTTTCAGAACCGTTTGACGTTCCAGTAAAAAATGTAAAATCGCACACTACAGACAAAGTTTCTGTCCTGCACCGTACAAACCAACAGGAATTGTAAACATCCTAAAGGCAAACCTTGGCACATTATTTTTATAATACAATGGAACGGTACAAGGGGATAATTATTTTTTATGAAAAGTTTCTGTAATTAAGATTCACAAAGTTTTCGTGAGCATGAACAAAGTTCAAGGCTAGCTCCCACTTTAACAATGCTCGTCTTTCTCACTTTCACTTTCCTATTTGAAAAGTTTTGGGTTCCCCTCTTTATTTTTTTTTGTTTTTAGACTATATAAAAGCACTCAACAGAAATAAATGACTCTCTAAAACTTCCGGGTTGTCTCCCTAGCAGATCTTTCCTTAAATCCATTAAGCTAGGCATTTAGTGCTCAAGTAATGAATCCACCCGGATCCCAAGGTTTATCAAAGCCAATTTTAATTAACAATGATTTGTTATTTAGTAGTGAGCACAAAGTAACATGTATCATGTAATGACAAAGTCTAACTCTCTTCCTATGCATCGGCATGTCATAAAAGAACAATTCATGCACACATAGTAAAGGCCAATGCATAGTATAAACAGTTTCTTGCAATGTCATCGTGTGGGAAACATAGAGGGGTGGAGATATAGTTCCTCTCTCATAATAATTGAAAGTAGGAGCATCAAGAACATGCATATTATATCTATCAAAATTATCATGTGTAGTAATAAAACGCAACCATCAATATAATCCTTAATGAGCACAAACTTCTCCGATATAGTGTAGTTTAGAGAATTCAAAAAGATAATAGGACTATCATGCGTGGGTGCAATAGCAACAATTTCATGTTTAACATAAGGAACTATAGCAAGTTCATCTCCATAAGCATCATTCATATTGGCATCATGGCCACAAGCATAGCAAGCATCATCAAAAAGGGTTATTTCAAGAGACTCAATAGGATCATAACAATCATCATAGCAATCATCCTTCGGTAAGCACAAAGAGAAATTAAACAATGTATGAGTTGAAGAGTTACTCTCATTAGAAGGTGGGCACGGGTAGCTAATCCGCTCTTCCTCCTTTTGTTCTTCGATCTCCTCATCATCTTTTTCATCCAATGAGCTCACAGTTTCATCAATTTATTCTTCCATAGACTCCTGCAAAATATTAGTCTCTTCTTGGACAACGGATACTTTCTCAATAAATGCATCAATATCAGAATTAAATTCATAATTCTCATAGCAATATTTAAGTATAACAAAATTTCAGGTCTGTAAACAACATCATCAAGATTTTCACACTCTTTAAACAAATATTCAATCTCATAAGCACCCATAAAAGCAACAAATTCTTCTATTTGTTCCACATCATAGTAATCATATATACCATTAGCATAAGAAGCCAAGGTTTTATCATCATTATATTTGCATGAAAAGGGAAGGTGTGGAGCCTTCATCCTAGAGCAACAAGTATAATCATATCTCAGGCATAGTTACCGAGCATACCAATGCAACATATGAATTTGATCCCATAATAGTTTCCCTTTTTGAGTCAAGCAATAATCCCTAAAGTATACACGTTGATCCAACGTGTCTCCCATTACATAATTGAATGGGGTTTTCTCAGGATTATCAAAGTAGTACATAATATTTTTCACATAACCAGCATCGAGGGTTTTAGGAGGTTCCCCATCTCCATGAGTAGCAAGTAAACCTAATTGTTTTTGGCATTTCATGTTCAATATCCATAACTAAAGATAGAGAACAACTTAGAAAAACAACTAAAATCTACTTAGTGATAAAGCAAACAAGCACACACGAGAATATTCACCCCATGCTATGACTCCCTGGCAACGGCGCCAGAAAAAGACCTTGATAACCCACAATATAGGGGATCAATTGTAGCCTCTTTCGATAAGTAAGAGTGTCGAACCCAATGAGGAGCTAAAGGTAGAACAAATATTCCCTCAAGTTCTATCGACCACCGATACAACTCTACGCACGCTTAACATTCGCTTTACCTAGAACAAGTATGAAACTAGAAGTACTTTGTAGGTGTTGTTGGATAGGTTTGCAAGATAATAAAGAGCACGCAAATATAAACTAGGGGCTGTTTAGATAAAGAAGCAATAAAGTAAATATAGCAAGTGTGGAAAAGTGGTGGTAGGAGTTCTGAAATTGTCCCTAAGCAATTCACTACTTTATTAGACCGATAGCAAGTTTTATGTGGGATAGGCATAAGCTAACATACTTTCTCGTCTTGGATCATATGCACTTATGATTGGAACTCTAGAAAGCATCCACAACTACTAAAGACCATTAAGGTAAAACCCAACCATAGCATTAACATATCAAGTCCCCTTTATCCCATACGCCACAACTCCCTTACTCGTGTTTATGCTTCTGTCACTCAAGCAACCCACTATAAGCAAATCATGAACGTAGTGCAACACCCTACAGAGGGAATCCCTCATGCTTGCGCGACACGGAGAGCACCATAGGACAGCAACATAAACACAAGCAAATTAAGCCAATCATAGCAATTAATCAATCACCGGTAGGACAACGAAAATCTACTCAGACATCATAGGATTGCAACACATCATTGGATAATAATATGAAGCATAAAGCACCATGTTCAAGTAGAGGGTACAACGGGTTGCGGGAGAGTGGACCGCTGAATATAGATGGGGGAAGGTGATGAAGATGTTGGTGAAGATGATGGCGGTGCTGGTGTAGATCGCGGTGATGATGATGGCCCCCAAGGGCGTTCCGCCACCACCGTAAGCAAGGGGGAGAGAGCCCCCCTTCTTCTTCTTCTTCCTTGACCTTCTCCCCAGATGGGAGAAGGGTTTCCCCTCTAGTCCATGGTCTCCATGGCGTGGGAGGGGCAAGAGCCCCTCCAAGATTGGATCTGTCTCTCTGTCTCTCTCTATTTCTGCGTTCCTAGATTCTGCCCTTTCACCTGTTCTTATATATCCGGAGATCCGTAACTCTGATTGGATTCAAACCTTCGCCAAGATATTTCTTCGAAAATTAGCTTTCTTGCGGCCAAAGAAGAGCATCAACTGCCTTATGGGGTGCCTACGAGGGTCAGGGACGCGCCTGCCCCCCTGGGGCGTGCCCTCCTGCCTCGTGACCCCCTCGGGCACAGGCTCGCATTGATTTTTCCTCCCAAAAATCATAAATATTCCGAAAATATTCTCCTTCCATTTTTATCCCGTTTGGACTCCGCTTGATATGGTGTTTCTGTGAAACATAAAACATGCAACAAACAAGAACTGGCACTAGGCACTGGATCAATATGTTAGTCCCAAAAATAGTACAAAAAGTTGCCAAAAGTATATGAAAGTTGAATAATATTGGGACGGAACAATCAAAAATTATAGATACGATGGAGACGTATCATCATGCATGCATAACAGGCTTATGTGATTGTGGCGCACGCATGGCCCAATTCTAACCATGACCCAACGTGCTAACCGCGGCACCATCCGCTGTGACCCCACTCATCAGGTCCAACGGGCGACACAGTTAGCGTGGCCCCACTCGTTAGATTTAATGGTCAAAGCACTGACCCGACGGCATCCACCGTTTGTGACCAGTTCTGAGGGCTTCAGGCAAGGAAGTGGGGAAAAGTGAGCAAAAGTTAAGAGCGTGGGGATGAATGAGTATGGCTAAGGAACCAGGGGCACAGAAATAAAAATCCCTTTTTTATATGTTCCTAGAAAAAACTAAGTTGAAAGATGATAGTAGCAATGATGTGTACAAGGTCCATGATCCGAGGTGTATCCTCATTGTTACACATAAGAATTATGTCCGCTAGGTGATAGACCTATTGCAGGAGCAGATGCAGATGTTATGAATGTTTGGCTAGCTCAATATGATGAGTACTTGATAGTTTAGTGCACCATGCTTTACGGCTTAGAACCGGGACTTCAAAAATGTTTTTGAAACGTCACGAAGCATATGAGATGTTCCAAGAGCTGAAATTGGTATTTCAGACTCATGCCCGTGTCAAGACATATGAGACATCTGACAAGTACTTTGCCTAAAGGATGGAGGAGAATTGCTCAATTAGTGAGCATGTGCTCAGAATGTCTGTGTACTACAATCACTTGAATCAAGTGGGAGTTAATCTTCCAAATAAAATAGTGATTGACAAAGTTCTCTAGTCACCATCACCAAGTTACCGAAACTTCATGATGAACTATATTATGCAAGGGATGACGAAAACGATTCCCGAGCTCTTCGTGATGCTGAAATCGATGAAGGTAGAAATCAAGAAAGAGCATCAAGTGTTGATGATTAAACAATACCACTAGTTTCAAGAAAAGGGAAAAGGGAAAGAAAGGGAACTCCAAGAAGAATGGCAAGCAAGTTGTCACTAACGTGAAGAAGCCCAAAGCTGTACCTAAGCCTGAAACTGAGTGCTTCTACTGCAAAGGAAATGGTCACTGAAAGTGGAACTGCCCCAAATATTTGGCGGATAAGAAGGATGGCAAAGTGAACAAAGGTATATTTGATATACATATTATTGATGTGTACCTTACTAGTGCTCATAGTAATCTCTGGGTATTTGATACTTGTTCAGTTGTTATGATTAGTAACTCGAAACAGGAGTTGCAGAATAAATAGAGACTAGTTGACGATGAAGTTACGATGTGTGTTGGAAGTGGTTCCAAGATTGATATGATCATCATCGAGCATTCCCTATACTTTCGGTATTAGTGTTGAACCTAAATAAATGTTATTTGGTGTTTGCGTTGAGCATGGATCATGTTAATTGCAATAGATAGAGAATAATTGTTATTCTGTTTACATGAATAAAACCTTCTATGGTCATACACCCAATGTTGATGGTTTATTGAATCTCGATAGTAGTGATACACATATTCATAGTATTGAAGCCAAAAGATATAAGTTTAATAATGATAGTGCAACTTATTTGTGGCACTGCCGTTTAGGTCATATTGGTGTAAAGTGCATTAAGAAACTCCATGCTGATGGGCTTTTGGAATCACTTGATGCTTGTGAACCATGCCTCATGGGGAAGATGACTAAGACTCCGTCCTCCGGAATTATGGAGCGAGCAACAGACTTGTTGGAAATAATACATACTGATGTATGCGGTCTGATGAGTATTGAGTCTCACGGCGGGTATCGTTATTTTCTGACCTTCACAGATGATTTGAGCAGATATGGGTATATCTACTTGATGAAAGATAAGTCTGAAATATTTGAAAAAATCAAAGAATTTCAGAGTGAAGTAGAAAAGCATCCTAACAATAAAATAAAGTTTCTACGATCTGGTCGTGGAGGTGAATATTTGAGTTACGAGTTTGGTCTTCATTTAAGATAGTGTGGAATAGTTTCATAGCTCACGCCACCTGGAACACCACAACATAATGGTGTGCTCGAACGTTGTAACCTCATTTTATTGGATATCGTGCGATCTATGATGTCTCTTACCAATTTACCACTATCGTTTTGGGGTTATGCATTAGAGACAGCTGCATTCACGTTACACAGAGCACCATCAATATCCGTTGAGATGACGCCTTATGAACTGTGGTTTGGCAAGAAACCAAAGTTGTCGTTTCTTAAAGTTTGGGGCTATGATGCTTATGTGAAAAAGCTTCAACCTGATAAGCTCGAAACCAAATCGGAGAAAATGCATCTTGATAGGATACTAAAATATACTGTTGGGTACACCTTCTATCACAGATCCGAAGGCTAGATCTTTGTTGCTAAAAATGGATCCTTTTTAGAGAAGGTGTTTCTCTCGAAAGAAGTGAGTGGGAGGAAAGTAGAACTTGATGAGGTAATTGTACCTTCTCCCTTATTGGAAAGTAGTTCTTCACAGAAATCATTTCCAGTGATTCCTACACTAATTAGTGAGGAAGCTAATGATGATGATCATGAAACTTCAGATCAAGTTACTACCAAACCTTGTAGGTCTTCCAGAGTGAGATCTGCACTAGAGTGGTACGGTAATCCTGTTCTGCAAGTCATGTTACTAGACCATGGTGAACCTACAAACTATGAGGAAGCGATGATGACCCTAGATTCCGCGAAATGGCTTGAAACCATGAAATCTGAGATGGCATCCATGTATGAGAACAAAGTGTGGACTTTGGTGGACTTGCCCGATGATGGGCAAGCCATAGAAAATAAATAGATCTTCAAGAAGAAGGCTGATGCTGATGGTAATGTTACTGTCTACAAAGCTCGACTTGTTGCGAAAGGTTTGAGACAAGTTCAAGGATTTGACAACAGAGACTTTCTCACCCGTAACGATGCTTAAGTCAGTCGAAATCATGTTAGCAATTGGTGCATTTTGTGATTATGAAATTTTGAAGGTGGATGTCAAAATTGCATTCCTGAATGGATTTCTGGAAAAAGAGTTGTATATGATGCAACCAGAAGGTTTTGTCGATCCAAAGGGTGCTAACAAAGTGTGCAAGCTCCAGGGATCCATTTACGGACTCGTGCAAGCCTCTCGGAGTTGGAATAAATGCTTTGATAGTGTGATCAAAGAATATGGTTTTATACAAACTTTTGGAGAAGCCTGTATTTACAACAAAGTGAGTGGGAGCTCTGTAGCATTTCTAATATTATATGTGGATGACATATTGTTGATTGGAAATAATATAGAATTTCTGGATAGCATAAAGGGATACTTGAATAAGAGTTTTTCAATAAAAGACCTCGGTGAAGCTGCTTACATATTGGGCATCATGATCTATAGAGATAGATCAAGACGCTTGATAAGATTTTTCAATGAGTAAGTACCTTGACAAGTTTTTGAAAGAGTTCAAAATGGATCAATCAAAGAAGGAGTTCTTGTTTGTATTACAAGGTGTAAAGTTGAGTAAGACTGAAAGCCCGACCACGACAAAAAATAGAAAGAGAATGAAAGTCATTCCCTATGCCACAGTCATAGCTTCTATAAAGTGTGTTGTGCTGTGTACCAGACCTATTGTGTAGCTCAACATGAGTTTGGCAAGGGGGTACAATAGTGATCTGAGATTAGATCACTAGACAACGGTCAAAATTATCCTTAGTGAGGACTAAGGAAATGTTTCTTGGTGATGGGGGTGATAAAGAGTTCGTCGTAAAGAGTTACATCGGTGCAAGCTTTTACACCGATCCAGATGACTGTAAGTCTCAATCTGGATACATATTGAAAGTGGGAGCAATTAGCTAGAGTATCTCTATGCAGAGCATTTTAGACATAAAATATTTGCAAAATACACCCGGCTCTGAATGTGACAGACCCGTTGACTAAACTTCTCTCATAAGCAAAACATGATCACACCTTAGTAGTCGTTGGGTGTTAATAACATAGCAATGTGAACTAGACTATTGACTCTAGTAAACCCTTTGGTTGTTGGTCACATGGCCATGTGAACTATGGGTGTTAATCACATACAGATGTGAACTATTGATGTTAAATCAAATGGTGATGTGAATTAGATTATTGACTCTAGTGCAAGTGGGAGACTGAAGGAAATATGCCCTAGTGGCAATAATAAGGTTGTTATTTATATTTCCTGGTATCATGATAAATGCTTATTATTCATGCTATAATTGTATTAACCGGAAATTTAGTGCATGTGTGAATACATAGACAAAATGTAGTGTCCCTAGTATGCCTCTACTTGACTAGCTCGTTAATCAAAGATGGTTATGTTTCCTAACCATAGACATGTGATGTCATTTGATGAACAAGATCACATCATTAGGAGAATGATGTGATGGAAAAGACCCATACGTTAGCTTAGCATTATGAGCGTTACAGTTTCATTGCTACTTCTTTCTTCATGACTTATACACGTCCTCAGATTATGAGATTATGCAACTCCCGAATACTGGAGGAACACCTTGTGTGCTATCAAATGTCACAACGTAACTGGGTGATTATAAAGATGCTCCACAGGTATCTCCGACGGTGTTTGTTGGGTTGGCATAGATCGATATTAGGATTTGTCACTCCATGCATCGGAGAGGTATCCATGGGCCCTCTCGGTAATGCTCATCAATATAAGCCTTGCAAGCAATATGACTAATAAGTTAGTTGTGGGATGAAGCAATACAGAACGAGTAAAGAGACTTGCCGGTAACGATATTGAACTAGGTATGATGATACCGATGATCGGATCTCGGGCAAGTAACATACCGATGACAAAGGGAACAACATATGTTGTTATGCGATTTGACCGATAAAGATCATCGTAGAATATGTAGGAGCCAATATGAGCATCCAGGTTCCGCTATTGGTTATTCGCCAAAGATGTGTCTTGGTTATGTCTACATAGTTCTCGAACCCTTAGGATCTGCACGCTTAATGTTTGATGACTATTTTTATTATGAGTTATGTGTTTTGATGACCAAAGTTTGTTTGGAGTCCCGGATGAGATCACGGATGTGATGAGGAGTCTTGAAATGGTCGAGATGTTAAGATTCATATATTGGAAGGCTATATTCGGACATCAGAAAGGTTCCGAGTGATTTGAGTATTTTTCGGAGTACCGGAGAGTTATGGGAATTCGCCAGGGAAAGTAATGGGCCTTATTGGGCTTTAGTGGAGAGAGGGAAGAAGGGCCATGAGGTGGCGCTCGCCTCCCCCCTTCCCAAACTGAATTGGACAAGGGGTGGGGGCGCCCCCCCCCTTTTCCTTCTCCCTCTCCCTCCTTTCCTTCTTTCCTACTTGGAAAAGGAAAGGGAATCCTATTTGGACTTGGGAGTCCTAGTAGGACTCCCTACACTTGGCGCGCCCCTAGGAGGGTTGGCCTTTCTCCCCTTGCTCCTTTATATACGGGGGCAGGGGGCACCCTAGAACACACAAGTTTCTCTTAACCATGTGTGCTGCCCCCTCCACAGTTACACACCTCGATTATATCGTCGTAGTGCTTACGTGAAGCCCTGTGCCGGTAACATCATCATCACCATTGCCACACCGTCGTGCTGATGGAACTCACCCTCGTCCTCAACTGGATCAAGAGCACGAGGGACGTCATAGAGCTAAACGTGTGCTGAACACGGAGGTGCCGTACGTTCGGTACTTGATCGGTTGGATCGCGAAGAAGTTCGACTACATCAACCGTCTTATTTAAATGCTTCCGCTTTTGGTCTACGAGGGTACGTGGGCACACTCTCCCCTCTCATTGCTATGCATCACCTACATAGACCTTGCGTGATCGTAGGATTTTTTTTTTGAAATTACCATGTTACCCAACATAGAGTACGTACTAAATAACTTTGATGTGTCCCGTCAACTCGCAGAATGACGAGATGCTTGCTTACTACGCCCTCTCCATCGCCAACGCGTGCGTGGTGGCTTGCAGCATGAGGAGAAACTTTTGCTTACAAGCGGTGGACGTGCAGCAGTTCATAGTGGAAGTAACATAGGTAGTAACATAGCGGAGTCCAAGAAAAGTTTGCTTATGTGGCATGGATTTAACAAGGAGAGATGTGTTTAGAGTAACATAATATGTTACTGTAACATAGCGCTTTCCGAGAGAGGATGAGTCTACAAGGTAATAAATGAAGATAAGGCATCAAGTCAAACTTTGTTCCGTATAGGCGTGGTACCCAACCCTCCTTCGAGTAAACAACCGCTACACGCGTCAAATTAGCACGTGGGGTGCCTTTTCATGCAGAAACAAACTCCACCATGGACCCGCGCATGTGTGAGCGGGAACGAGACGTGAGTACGTGTGTCATGCATGCACCTGTTCTTTAGGTGCAGGTACGTACGTGGGTGGGTGTGACAGAGATGGTTTGTGCGAAATAGAGGCAATGTGTCGATGATATCCCAAACAAAAAACGTAACATATGCAATGTGTGTGAAATGGAGTCATGGACGTGAGATATCGATAGAATTGAAAATAGGGATGAATTGTGTGGTTGCACGGTCGATAAAGAGTGCCATTGAATTTGTGTGTTTGCCCACGTCAAAGATACAGGGCAGCTGGCCTACTGGAATTTGAGAGGGCAGAGGTGCAGTTTTTCTCCGTGGCATGGATACCTACCTACAATGTTCGACTATCTGTATCT